>NC_092359.1:21785204-22085204 GCF_030848805.1 Temnothorax longispinosus | reverse complement strand
AATACCTCAGCATTTAAATATTCGTATCCTAGCTCCCCGGTGCTTGGACGTCTCAACCCCTCGAGCTACCCAGTCGGTCGACCAACGAGCCGATACGAATCGCGGTTTTGTATTTCAAAGAGTTGCCTTTCCCTCTTCTTCCCCCTTTCGCCCATCCACCATCAAACGCCCTTCGCTTTTCTCCTTTCCATGTCCCTTGGTCTCGTCGCAGCTGCTTTCTCTATCCTTTTACTCGCTACGCCCGATCTGCTGTATAGTCGCGTCGGTTACAGTTGTGTGCAGCGCGAAGTGTGCGTTATTGGCAAAGCGGGGAAAGGCACTTTCATAGAAAGGCCGCCGTTTCTGGTGCTGCATCGTTTTACGTGTTACGTCCGATCGTGAATACCCGGGCTCGCCATCGGTACCTTTATCTGCTCCTCCGCATCGTACGCTCGTAGACTTCTCTTCGGAAGTGCCTTTGTTCGAACGAGTTGGTCGAGTATTGCGGTGGCCGTGGCGAAAGCCGGTTGCGGTTGCCGTTTCGTTCGCGGAAAAGAATTGCCGATTTAATATCGTGACACACTAGCATGCTAAACATTCCTATATACCGAATGTGATATAGCTCTCGTTCAGCTTTGTTCGGATATCAAATTTCATAGTGTTCTCGTAAACCTTAAAGATTTTGCGAATGCATTTACCGGAACCTTTTTTATGTTACTAACAATTGTTGAATATCAATAAGCGGAATGATTTCATAATTATTTCCGTTGAGTCTTTATTATAGGCGCGATTATCTCAAGAGTTTATATATAATGTGTTTTTAACATGTGATATTATCTATATATTTATAATATTGAAAAATTGAGATTGTAGTTGACTTTATTTGCATTTTATAATTAATCTTTTCATACAATATGTTTCGTATTTATTAAGACTGCTGTCATGTTCTGACAAATTAATATCGCTTAGTCTCCTCGTGCTTGTTGAGAGATAAATAATGATCTTTCACATAGGAGACCCTCATCGGCTGTCCAATGTTACCAAAATACTTTATTTTCTTATGTTATTAAATATATCCAATCCTCCTATCATTTTTCGTATGTCATGTGAAATTCTATAGTCATCTATAGGGAGAAGAAATCAATTCGCATCTATCTCGACATAGAGCTGCTTCAGAAACATAACGGCAAACAAAATTTCAATAAACTGAGTGATATATCATCGTAAAAAAACTGATTAGTAAATTCTAATTGTAATAAATTGCACGCAACATATTTTGTATATAAGATTATGTATTATTGTATTATTTCATAGCTGTACGTAGTAAGAATCGTTAGCCGTTCAATTAAATTTTTGATATTAGTAGAATGCCTGTAGAGTATAAAAGTTTCTATAAATAATATCTCTGAATAATCTTTATTACTTCTTGCTGCGATAATCGAAGAAAATGTTCCGAGCAATATCGCTTTGTATACTATCATTGCCTCGTTTCACGGATATAAACTGTTCGTGAAATTCATCCAGATTAAGTCTACCAAGTCAAACGCAAATTCGAATTCAATGCTTCGCGTTGTCCGTTAACACGGAAGTACAAGTAAAAAGTTCATCGCGCATCGCTAACTCTTAAAGTTAGTACCCGAACTCGGTCGAATTCGTACCGAGGACCGAAAAGAAGAACTGTCCATTGGAGAATCCGGGGAGAGAATGGGGAGAAGAGAGAAAAGATGAGAGAGAACGTATACATATCGTTGTGCCGTCGAGTGAGTTGAATATTTTACTTGGGCCCAGCGTCGGCATATACTCACTTTCAAAGGTAGTTCTTTCTCTGCGACGTCTCTCTCGAGGCGTACAGCAGGTTGATGTAGCAGACAGTTCTGGATACTGACCCTAGTCTTTCCTGTCTTTTCCGAGTCTGTTGTGTTATTTTTTTCGGGCGCGCGTGCGAGCATATATACACGGTGTTCTTAGTTTATTTTAGCTTTTCTTTTACTGCTAATAAGTACTGTACGAGAGAAAAATCGTGTTTAAGCAACTATAAAATAAATTTTGAATAAGAATCAAAGTCATAATGTATCGTTTTGATATAATTTTTTTCTTCAGAAACGCGGTAAGAGCATCAATATGAACATGCTTAAGAATAATTATCATAAAAACTTGAAATCTATAATATCTTTCAAATTTTTTAATTCATCACACAATATCTATCATGAGAAATTTGCTAACAATTTGTATATTGTGAAGAAAAAGGATGGAACTGCCGGAGGGCCTGAAGAAGATAGTAGCAAGTAAAAAGCGGCCAAAGTGCCTGAAGCGCCTACTCGCAGGAAAGCATACATTATGAACGTATACTTTTATGAGCTAATGAGCAAAGTGCTCTTCTATAGTGCTGTTTAGGCATAGTGGCCAATTCTTTGTGTTGAAGGTTTTTATTTATTATAATCATGTTCATAAACTATTTTTTATGTTTTATATAGTGACTCTAAATTATATATAAAGTTAAATTTATGAGGAAATACACAAGCAAAATATTGAACAATTCATGATTTTATATTTAACATTTGCGTGATGTCTAATAATATTTATAAACGTCAGCGAAAATTGATTGTAATTTAATGCATTTTTTTAGAATACTAGATTTTTGACTGTACAGTTGAGATCTAATATTCTCTACTTATTCTCTGCTTCTCGGTTATTTATCGCTTCTCTTCTTGCATTACTTTCTTCATATTTGCGTGATAACATGATCACGCTTAAAATGAGAAAGTCAAACTATATCTAATTTTAATTTAAAAATATGTATAGTCAAATTAACGTCTTCAAATATATGTCTCGCTGATATTTAATATAGTAACTGTCTGTACTACTAAAAATGAATTAAAAAGATTGTAGAATACAATTTTTTGATATTGATTTCTATTTAACTTATCGATCAACTAAGGTACATGCCACAAAATTTGACGATTGTTTCAATTAAAGTATAAACCTAAGTATTAACTTGTTTGATCTTGAACGTCAAGTGACTTGAATGGCAAATAAGTTATAGGTGGAAGATAATGAAACTGAGAGCTTCGGGACAAGACTTGCGCGTGACATTGATTTCGGCAGGTTCGATTCCTGGCAAACGAGATATTGAGCTTCAAAGCGAGACTCGTACGTGGGTTGTATTTGGATGTACTTCGAGTCTATCTTCTCTCTATCTGTGCAAGGGGATAGCGAGGGTATGGCAGGAGAGATCCTTAGCAGGGTTTACAAAGAGAATGCACGATGCAGCCTCTTACTAGATCTCTGTCTCTACTCTTCCTTTTCCGCCCCCATCACCGTTTCGCTCTCCTCTCTCACGCCGCTTTCCACGCCCTTCTTCCGTCGCTCGATATTTCAGACTCTAAGCATAATTCTAACCCTGGTGGACTATACGCGCGCCGGGGGAATTCTTCCGTGGCGACGTAGAGTAGCAGCCTCATTGAAATTTCATACCCGTTGACCTACCTACCAAACCCTCCACCTCGGATATGCTTGGTTAGTTCACCCGAACATCCGACATCCCGAATACTTCCTACTGCAGGAGTCAGCCATTACACATCTCCAGCATCATCCCTCTTTCGCTTACGGCATCTCCGGGTTGAGTTCTTCGGAAAACTGTTTATGGAAAGAATAGTCCGTTCCCCGAGACGTTTACTCGAAAGCCGTACGCAACGGTCTGACGCTGCGCAATGCTTACGCGAAGTATCTCGAAAGTTGCGAACGAAGTCGGGAAAGTGAAGGAAAGTTCACCGTGCCGAAAGAAGTTTGCAAAGTACGAAGGTACTGTACTTACCTTCGCCGTCTACGGAACGTTAAAGACGTTAAAGATCGCGATGGTGTTTTAAATTCATCAGGCGGAACGCGCGAGAAAATTGATTATATATTTATTAATTTTTCTTTTTTGCGCAGGATAGTCTACAAAAAAAAAGCTAATCGCGGACTCCTCGCGTCAAGATAAGTTATATAAGCGCGAATTTGATATCCTTTCGACGCGTTACACGAGTCAGCGTGCAATTGACACTTTCTCAGACAGCAAGTAAAATGATGATCGCCAAGGGTCACTAGATTTTCGAAGCCGTGCACGGTAGGCGAGACAGTTTCGAATGCCATGGCACGTAGATACGTTAAAGGCGGTCATAACTATGTCACAGCTACGTTGGACTGAATTCTCTTTGACTATTTGCCGAGAGGCGAGAAGCGTCGGTCGAGACGTAAGAGGAGGGTTGAGAAAGATGACTGGGGCGAGGCTAAGTTTACGGGGTCAGTTTGTCGAGGGGCTATATGGGGTAGAGGCAGAGAGAGAGAGAGAGAGAGAGAGAGAGAAAGAGAGAGAGAGAGAGAAAACCGAAGAGCGGCCGCCTTCTAGAGCGAGGAAGTTAGGGGAATAAAGAGAGGAACGGGGCATCCGCCCGCCGGTGCAGCCCGGTGGGAGGCGCGAGAAGAGAGGTAAGATTTAAACTCTGACAACGTCTCAAGTCCGAGTGCACCGCTCGTTCACCGGATTCGGTCGCTAGCGACCGGCTACTATTACTACTATAACCCGTGGTACCCGGGATCCGGGGATGGAATCCCCGGACGCCGGAGCCCGAGGACTCCAGTCTCCGGATTTTAAGTGCCTACCGCCGAACCAGCGAGGCGCATTATTCGGCGACTTCCCTGAATCATTTCACGGGATATCGCTCTCGACGACCCTTTCTACGACGTAGTCCTGCGCCGCTCGTGCTATCGTTGTGCATCAGAAGGGCAACCGTACGGGTAATACGGGAAAAACGACCATATGTATTTGTTAGAGCACGAAATATACGCCGGATTTATCGCGGATAAAACGAGATTGACGTGTAAGTTTTTCACGTGAGGTGATGAGATGGAAACAGAATTATTTCGAGAAATATATGGGAATAATCCTATCTTTACTTATTATTATTTGTTTATGATTGAAATTTTACAGACAGGAACAATTTTGATTTATGGTTGATAATATAATATATATTGTAGGAAATTAGTGTAATATAGGAATAGATATACGAATTAAAACGGAAAGAAAGGGACGATACAATACTGTAATACCATTAAAAGTTACAGCTTAACAAGATTTAAATCCATTCGACTAGAAAATTTTAGGCTTATTATCAGCGGATTATCGGTGATCCATGAATTATAGGACGGTCTTAATCTATATGTTCATTCTCTAGCCTCCGCGTAGAATTCCGAACTGTAGACTCGGTCCGTAAACCGTAGCCAGGAAGTCACAAACCACTCAGAGGAGTAACGGTGGTTTCTAGGAAGAAAGACTGAGAGGTCAGAGAAGAGGCGGGTTTCTGCTCCAGGAAGGGAGTGATAATCTTGAGGGGTAATAAATCAAGTGACCGCACATTCGCAACAACACTCGTGAGTATATGGATCTCGCGTGGATTTGCGCGAGCAAGAATTGCGCGCCGCGGCGTTAACGCGAGCGATGAAGTGTGAAACGTTAGACCCTTTGTCGGGTGGCATGGTACTCGCGCGAATTGCATCTGATGTCATTAGCACGAATTCGTGACAGTGACAAAATTGCGAAACGGATATCGTCGTCGACGCTGTCGTCTGCCGCACCGGAAAAGATTTTTGAAGATCGTAACATTTTCAGGAATTTCCGCTGAAGCGTAAGCGCTATGCGGGTTCAGAATTCCTCTGACATACCTACTCGGCGTAATTCCTGGCATTCGCTTATGTCAGAGCCGTGCTACTTTTAGGATTGAATAAAATGTATCGACGAGTAAATAGGAGTTTACCCGGTATGAGAAATGTTCGGTTGCTTTCAGATAGCCAATAAGAAGGTAAGTAAGTACGTAGCCAGCGAGAGGCTCGTAAGTAATAATTCTCTTCCACCCTCGAAATTCGATATCCGGTGGGGTAAGCTATTTCGTTGGGTCGTTGCTTTGATCCCCTTCGTCTTTCTTACGGACTGAGTACAAGAGCCGGTATGTGCATTGGAAAATGAAATGGATGAGAGCATCTGGTAATAGACATTAAAGAAAGAGACAGAGGGTAAAAGAGATTGCGCGAGCGACAATCGAATTATATTAATCACAGTAACGATGTTTGCTCTAGAGCAAAGAAAAAAAAAACTGACATTTATATGCCGTTTCTGGGGAAACTTTTTCATTTTTTGTCGCATAAAATTTGCACATCTCTAGATGCGACGCGCTTCCGTACTATTCTCACGAAGTTTTAAAAAGCTTTTGGCTGACAAGCACGAATGTCGACCACGTGCGCGTTGATAATCCTGAAAAAATTACGGTAGAGTTAGAAGTTACTTTTGCGCTAATGCAAGGAAGTCTAAGTGCCACGCTGTCGTTGCGGTAGAGGTATGGAATACGCGCAAACGAGAACGCGCTTGAAGGAGAGAAAAAAAAATAACGCCGGACGGGACAGTGAAAGCTGAATTATTATGTCCCGACATTACAATTGAACCAGCCGTATCCCTTACCTGTGCCCGCCCCCCCCCCCCGCTCCCGCCGCGCCGTCGCCTACGAGAAAGTTGTCTGTACTTTTACGGATAAAGATCTCGAGCAAAAGTTACGGTCGTTTGCAAACTAATCGAGCCGTCTCTTTCCCTACAGGGTGTCGAAACTTTCGGAGGCTGTCAACTTTTCCAACCGCCCTTGCCACTACCTCTCCCATTCTACCGCCTCCCGCTCTAACACTTCTTTTTACGCTTACCCTCTACCGACGGCGACGATCTGCAAAGTAAAGCAATCATGCTTTTTTATCCTTTCGACGCTATCTCACACGCTTCTTCTTTATGGCTCCGGGCCGAAGAATAAATAGCACCGACGAATTCTTAAGGAAAGCTACCGCGAAATATTTCGATCATTATCGGCGTCAGGCGCGTTAACTCTTACATGCAAAGCTTTCACCGTAATTTATAAGCGAAGTTACCGGCGACGAATAAATAACTTCAGTCACTATGCTGAAATAGTTTTCTTGTTATTTACGATATCTTTCCTAAGGAAGATTAAACTAGCCAAGTCACGTTACTCTAAATGTTACGAAGAGTAAAAAACAGGTATTATCACACGCGTATATGACATAATCGATATCATTTATTTTCGCAAAGGTTACCTCAACGTCAGTCGCTTTTATTAGCTCACATATTATGATTGGAAGTGCACTTGGGTATAATATATATAGCAAAAAGTAAAAAAGAACACATTAATGTACTTCTATACTACCTGCTATCTTTTAAAAAAATACCATGTTACTTTTAACAAAATGCAATCGTTTCAAATATACCTATTTGTCCGTCATATTTGTGAAATTTTTTGTTTGGAAAAAGGTTCGCTCTCTTTAGTCACAGGAGAAAATATTATCGCTGATCTAAAATTCTGATTTCAAAAATATTATCGTACATGGATTAAGTTTAATCTTTCTCGACAATCACACACTAAGTCTATTATGTTACGGCACACATATTTCCATGATATGGGATACGCATTGCATGTAGCATTTTAACAGGTCGTTCAGGAAGGCCAAAACAACAAAACAACACCCTGTGAACTCTCGACATTTAAACTCTTCAGTTATTCATGTTGGGAACCTCGCCCGAGCGAAATATTAATTCGGACGCACGTTGTATACATGGTAGATCACGCGTGAAGGGTACGATAAGCGCTAAACGCATGCCTCGCTGAAACAGAGCTTGTATACGTAGGATCAATAGAAAACTGGCGTGACGTAATTCGCAAAAGCTTTATATACGATTTGCGCACCTCCAGGAGCGATCGACGGCCCGGCGAGGCCGGGATACGTCTTAAGTGGAGAAAGGCCGGATAAGTCGGACGTTCGCAGTCAGAGCGCTTGCCTGTCGACGCGCTGTCCGTCAACGCAAATCAAATTGCGAGTTTCGTCCTACGATATACTTGGCACTATATGTAATGGGCTTCGGTTTCATAGAGCGTTAACGAACAAGATATACCGTGATGCTGATCGGGATCGATCGGTCGGTCAGTCGAGATTCGCTCGTCGCGAGAGATTGATAACGAGGGTCGTTAAAATTCTGTTCGTTGCGCCGCCGCGCGCCGAGCCGCGCCGCGCCGTGAGAAACGGCGCGGCCGAATATCAATGTGTTCACGCGCGTGCATGCACGGCGCTCATGCATCCATCCTATATATAGGCGTTGCATACGCGTGCATCTTCACACGTGTAGGATCGCGTATACGCATTTACACGGTGCGCGCATGTGGTTGCCCACTGCACGCACACACGTGGCCGCCGCAGTGGCGCGTCCGTGTGAACGCCTGGCGCAGGTTTCAGCATGGAAACGACTCCCTGGGGTACGGCTATATTAAAATTCCTAAAACTTTTTAATCTTTCCGCTGTAGTTAAATATTAATAACGAAATCTCGAATACGGCAATGTGCACGGCGCTGCTCAGGGACACGCCGGGTTACTACTCGTTATACTTTTGCCAAGCAGACTGCGCCGACGGTCTCGACGGCGCCCGGTAGTTCCTTCCGCGCTCTCTCTCTCTCCGTTCCCTAGATCTATGGATTAAAACTGGATGGCGGTGGTGGGACGTGCGAAATGGTAGGACGAAGGAGGTGGCGGAGAAGTGATACGAAAGCGTAAGGGAGACTCGGTTATAACGACGCCTTCGTGTATCATAAGTTAGGATATATGCGCGCTGGACTCTGGAAATGTGTTAGTAACGTTTGCATGCGCGAGTGTGCGGGCACGTTTAATGGCAGCGCGCCTGTCCCGGCGTGAATGTGTATATTAGATGGTTGGTATATCGGCAAAGGGCAACCGAGAAGAGCGAGGCGACCGTGCAGCTTACTTAACCACCATTTAAACCTGAAAGCGAGCTTTGGTTCTCCGCTGAGATCAAGCTGTGACACTAACGGCCTAACGCTGTACTGAAATGCCCAAAACGGGCGATCATAAGCGGCGATCTTGAGAGCAACATGCATGAATTGCTTCTTTGAGTAACTAATATGCGTTGTATTGTATTTCTACATAAAAGGTTTCCTTGATTTGTTATTAATTTTTTCATACGACATATAGCACTAATTGAATAACAAAGAGATTTGATCATCAGTTTTGTATTGCAACTTTTTTTTTAACTTGACACATCCAGCTATTGGAGTATCTAGAAGAATTTAATATTAACTTTTAAAATTTCTTAGCGCATATATAAAATGTTTCTTTCTTTTATTTTAATTTTTCGTATCTTCTCATTTCATACTTATTGATAATAAAGACTGACATATTAATAATGATAATTACATACTCGTACAGTGATTTATATATAAAGTGTATAAAATATGTTAAAGTCACTCAATTTGTATTACTCGAAGCTATTTGATGCTGGCGGTTACTTCGAATCTGAGTAATCAAAGTGCAAGTACAATGTGCTCGTATGCAAATGTGGACATAGGTTGAAGCAAGTCGTCGCACTCACGTGAATGGACTATTCTAGAAATCCCTTTCCTATTGTAGTCATTGCAGTCGCGCATTGTAGTAGCTATTCTATCTCTAAGTTTCGATACATACTCTTATAGAGAAAGAGAGAGAGAGAGAGAGAGAAAGAGAGAGAGAGAGAGAGAGAGAGAGAGAGAGAGAGAGAGAGAGAGAGAGAAAGAGAGAGAACAATGATTACTCTTTATCGCGTAATGCAATATTAATATAATGGAAGCATCAAACGATTAAATGAACAAAAGAGTTAAAGTCATCATCATTAAGCACATTTTAATATGTCTTTCAAAGTATTCCCATTTTACTCTGTACTATCAGTAATTGTGACATTGATAAAAGCTTCGATTTATGTTTCGATGCTGCATCGTTTGCGAATTATGACCGATAATTAATTTACGTGGTTAAAATTTCAAGTTGCATTGTTAAAATTTCTAATTGATAGCGGGCGCATCAGCAATTTGTAATTAAATTCCATTGTTAAATATAATTATGCTTTGTATATTTAATACGAAAGAATATTTTATAGATGTATTTAAGCCTTGGAAAATTGTATTCTACAATTTGAGTTTTTTAAAACTATTTTTCTCATGAATCTCATTTTCTTCTTTTAACGAAACATTTTTTTCTGTTTTAATATATTTTGACTATCAATATTTTAATTTTAGAAATTTTTGAATAGATATATAATATATTTCGCAAGAGACAATGATAATAATTAAATAAAATTAGTTATTTATAAAAATCTACTCAGGTTGCTGAATGATTTAAGTTACGCTCTGTAAAATACAAAATACTTTATTTAAATATTTAAAAAATATATATATAAGGATTATATTACTTTTCATGCAAAAACTTATTATAATTAAGGAATGATATGATACAGTGTATTTTCGGAAAGGATATAAGTAATCTTCTCACGTTGCCAGTTTATGCAAGAACATAAAGAAAACGATCACGTATTTCATGATGATATTTCGCGATGATGGGTCACCAGCATGTATAAAATATATATATATCACGTACATATTATATACATATATATATATATATAAAACTAAAATTTATGGTGCAATATTCATAAAGGTTTGCCCGAAAAGCAGAAGCGCTAAACCGCGTTTCACGCTTGGCAAGCGATATTCGCCAGCATGGCGTTATTCATATTTGAAGGAAATACGCTGACCGGCATGTACATATAAGAATCGTGAAATTGCTTAGCATAGAATATCGATATAAATTTGTGATAACTCGCTGTTCCGAGCTGCATTTATTATTGTAGGTCGTAGGAAGTCAAACGACGCTGTATCAAAGGGTAAATTTCAACAGACTTGCCTTTGTTATTTCTAATATACTGGCTATTACGCACACAACAGTTTCTCGTTGGTATAATATCAATCTCGATCAAATGTATCGCACTAAGAACATAATTAATCACGAATGTTTATCGCGTAAGGAACGAAGCATGGCAGGCCTTTCCGGGATAAACCATTTGAGGCAAGGAAGAGCGTACCTGGGGTCGGGAGAAAGGAGCGTTGAACGGGGAGCACAGAAGAGGCGTGAGGAGCATTGGTAGAGGAGAGAAAAAGGAAGGGGCTGGGGGAAAACAAAATAAAAGAGGAAAACCGCTGGCAATTTTTCACTAGCTTTTTAAAGCGCGGCTTAGGTACTCGTGGAGCGAGTTTGAATCGATTTTTCCAGAGGGGAGAGAGAGGGCCCATTTTTCTGCCGTCTTCTTGTGCCAAACGGCGCAAACTGTACCTACTTCCAGCTGTTTCGCTACCCGAACATGGTTGTCGTTCGAAGGCCGAGTTTAGATTGGAATCTGAAATTTCGATACCTCGCTCGCCGCTCGGCGATTCCCCTTTTTTCCTCTATCGAGCAAATACTCGCGAAGTTTTGTGGGCGCAGAAGTGGATGCATCTGCATGAGCCAAGAATAAATCAGGATGCGAAATCCGAATGGAGATTTCTTGCCGCACGAGAAAACGGATACGAAGATCTATGCTTCAGAAGAAGCGGTTCTACCTTTACGATTTTTACGGATTGAGATTCTTAATTCGCGTGAGATATAGAGGGAGATGATAAAGCCCGAGAGATGATAAGTTGTTATTAACCACAAATATTCGTTCAAAGAATATTAATGCGAATGCAAACGTTCGGACAAAGTAATAACATCAAGTAGTTGCGACTCCATTTATTTCGTCCATTTCTTTTACGATGTATATCGTGGCGCGAAATCGCGATACTGTCCCTGACTTTCGTCACGTAAAATCACAAGGCGTAACGTACTGGTTTGCAGATACAATCGATGTAGAGCGCGGGCTTACTGACACTTCGCATGCTCGCAAAATGCAAGCTCAATATGTTCCTTTTGTTTTGCTCAAGTAATTTCCTTGCGAAATCGAAGTTCTGCCACTGATTATGCCTATTCTTAGACTACCACGAATCCTTGGTGTATGATAATTTACTTTTACAAGTGAAGGTGATTTTCATTATCTGGTTATTTGTGTGTAGGCATGTGAGAGCATGATCACGTTAAATTATACCTACAAGCAGTATTTTTAGTTATGTCTATTTAATATATAATAAAAATAATAATATTAAAAGTTTTAAATATGTCAAACATAGAACAATTATAATATTTAGACTTTCATGTTCAATTATTATTTCAAATTGTTAATTGTTGACAATATTTTAACAAAAAGCAAGCATTCGAGTATTCCATCCGTGATCAATCAATTGCGCTGAACTCACGGAGGATTAATTATGTTCTTTAAATGTTATCTGTAGGAACGCGGTCAAATCAGCTCCGGTGCTGGTTCCTGCTGCATAAATACACACGGCTTAGCGTTACTGGTTTACCGATACAATCGATCAAGACTGCGGAGATTGACGCGACTTCACCTCCAGCTCGCAGCTCGCAGCTCGAGCCCGACTTCGAAGGGTATCGGTGCTTGCGATATTATCGTCATGCATCTATCGACCGGCGAGTTTAACGGAGCGCAAGGTCACAGGACTCGTGGTAGCTTGCCGCGCGATCGCAGAGATATGCGTTATTATTGTTCGCGTCGGTGCATCGTGAAACGTCGGACGATGATGGAAACTCGTAAAACAGCTCAGTTAGGACGAGAGGGCGAAGGTCGTTAAAAGTGTAATAAACTTGCGAAGCCGGTTGATAAAACGAAATATTCCGGATTTCCTTCTATTGCAACTTCTAGGGATTTGATTATGTCTATTTATTGTCGGCACTGACGTTTTCCAGCGCGGTGGCTTTTCTTCAGTAAAGCCGTTGGTTAGTACTGCGTTTTTATAAATTGCATTTCCGCAGAAGCGTTAAGATTGTGAATATTTGCGACTTCGCGACAGTGTGTCGCGAAGACTCGCGCGTGAGTCTTCTACATAAATATTGTTTTTGCACTTATGACGTTTATATATTTCGGTAGGATGAAGAGAGCTGTTTCAACACATGAGACATATTTGAACAACTTAAATATACAACGTAAAAGATTTACAGTATTTTTTAACTGATATTTTTACGGTACACAAGAAAGAAAAAAATTCAAAGAATGTTAAATATTTTTGGGCTAAAATATTTGATGATGTGTTCAAATATACTATTTTCTACTCTTTACTACCATAAATGCCGATACGTTTTCTTAAATATTCTTTATACGTTCAATGTGTCTTATGAGATTTTGTTAATCAATTAATTATGTAGTTTTATTAACTAGGTTCACGAACAAAAGAAAAGAGTAATATGTAAATTTCTCATTAATTTTTATAGATCCAAGATTAGATTACTTTGCATCTTTGAGAGGTCGTTAGTGATATTATGTTATCGTTTTATGGTGACGTTATATTATCGCTCATATAACTCTAGTAGAACGGTAAGTCGTCTTTAATGAGCAAGATTAAGAGGACTTACGAGATCTCTCCGAAGGCTGAGAACGCTTCCCTTAAGGTATGTGTCTCGATCTCTGGGCTCAGGTCCCCAACAAATATGTGATAGTGTTCTGAAACAAAAAAAGGAGATGATTAGACCTCATTTTGATGGGGAAAAAAACATGATTTCGTTGCTAAGGGAATTGCGATCGAAAATAATAATGATTACATTCAACATTATTAATTTTCGCAACGAGTGTACCGTGAGCTTTAATGGACGCAAAGCTAGATATATGAAATATTCATTTCGTTATACATGGTTCAAAACATATATCTCTGTGATTAAGCTCCGCTATCAATAGTCCAAAAATGTAGATAAAAATTCAGTAACGTGATAAAGGAGTAATTAATGTGTTTTTGACATTTACATTTGAAAATTATTATAGTTATCTATACGTAAAAGCAAAAGAGAGAACCGTTCAGAAGATCGCGATGCAATTTTTAACAAAATTAAGTCATTAATTGCCAAATTTAATGTAATTTATGTTGTCCGTTCGACTATATTGTCTTTCTAACGTGAGCTATTATCTGCAAGATTTATATTCGCAATAAACACTGAATAAATAACATGTTTAATTGTTCTGAGAATATCACTTAATTCAATTGTTAATGTGCACTTTCCTTCGCTAACGGTGTCATGATTCCGTTTAAAATATCTGGCACAATACAAAGAAAATAAAGCATCGCGGAAAATTACTCTTAGCGCGAAAATGCTATTCAATGCAATCAAAGGTCTTTTATAATACATAAGATGCAACCTCTAAGATAAACACTTCAAAATAACTCTTCGGAGAATAGAGGTTGATGAAGACACATTCGTATAATTAAATCGCTTCTCACATGAATACAGACCGGTTAGCGATGATAAATAATTACTAACTGTATCTGTTTTTAAACAAATGTTACAGATCGTGAAACACGTAAAACAGAGGATAATTATTAATAAGTGATTATTAATCACGACCATTTTGTATCGATCGACTATATTGCAATCCCGAAGAACAGAACCCGTGAATTTGCGGAAATATAACGATTAATTATAAATTATTATACATGGTTTTTATGTGTTAAAACTCTCTGGTAATCGCATGGAACAATACCGTTCATTGAAGGAAGAAAATGAGAATTTGTAATGATGGCTGATTACAGAATAATGTTATGTTAAATAATATTACGCAAACATTTATTATTTGTGAAGTGTTGCATCGAATTTTCGAAGCCAGTCTCTCGTATAACGACATGACATACATTAATGTTATTCTATAAGGTTGGATTATAGTGTTCTGATACAGGGATGCGTTTGTATTAAACGCGTTTGCATTCTTCGCTAATTGAGATACGATTGATAATGTAATGATCGTTTTGGACATCGTAGTAGTTTTAATATGTGAAGTAACGATATTTTATCAAATAGCAATAAATAATATTTGCGTTATCTAACGAAAGACGTGGTAAATTTGCCGATTTGTTACAATGCTAATTTGATAAGTTATTTCATTTAATTGTGTCGCTTTATTGTGCATTTTTTAAGATATGCTTCATTTATTCTAAATAAATTAATTTGATCACCTTATCGAATTAAGCGCCAGTAATCTCCGTTAATCACACACGCCGGTTTTTTTTCTCCCGCGAAAATCTGTGCGATTCCACGTTTAGAGTCGGTCGGATGAGTGCAACGAAACGGTGTGCGAAGTAAGCTTTGGGGGGGAGAGGGGGAGGGGAGATAAATTATCGATTCGCATACAGTCGTGCGGTCGAGTGCATGTCGTGGAGTTGCGGTACAGCCTCGCATCGGCTCGATAAAATATGCTCCTCTCTTCTCTGGTCTCTCGTTTTACCTTTCTCCTATCCACATCTCCTCACTCCGACTCGATACGGTTTCATTCACGCTGATATGTAGGAATAGATCAAGACGAGTAGTCGAAAATCGAGTTACCGCCGGAAGGTCTCTACCAGCGGCATCAGTTACTCCGAACTGAGTATGCTATCACTGGAAAGTATAGAAGGGTAAAATAGAAGTGGACTTCTCTTCTCTGTCGGAGACGGAGGGTGGTCTGATTACAATCGGTTTGATAGTCTATCCTTGCCGGTTGGAGGTTCCGGTGGGCACACACAGCGGTCCATTCTCGTGAATTAGTCCGATCCTCATCATCTTCTTCCTTCCCGATCAACTCAAGTCGACACCGTCGCATCGCGCCAGGATCTTGGCGCTATTAGGATATCAACAGGAAATTGATAAAAGTTTATCTTGCCTACAGATGTCCAAGATTCCCATACAATCGTCCCGTATCAACAACTAAGTTCTTATTCCTTTTGACATCTCTTGAGATTTAAGATTTAGCTTTGAATAAAATTGAGATTATTCGCCTTTAATTTGAAACTTTATATATGAAAATATTATGCTTGTGCTTTTCATTCAGCGTAATATATCGAATATATTAATAGATATTACATGTGTTACGGCTTACGGTACAAACTATTTTGTGTCAAAAATATTTGTTTTTTTAAAGATAGTGTAATATGTATGATAATAGATGTAATATATGATAATAGGCAATATATGTAATATGTATGTACTAATGTTCTGTGTATAGAATGTTGTAACAAATATTTTTAAACTCACAATTAAAATTCTTGTTACGTACTAACAATTTTAATGAATATTCCGATACTGGAGCATCTTTTTTTTATGATAAGAAAGGTTTTTTTGCTATTGATAAATATTGTTAAAGCAGAATTTCATGAAACGTCTTGCTTGACACAGTTCTTTTCATCCACGCTGCAGGTTTCTTAGTTGATTAAATTATCCATGCATTTTTCTTGTCTGCTGAATTTTTCAGCGAGCATCGCATTCATACAGCTCAAAAGGATTAAAAAGACTGAAATCTTTCCCGTGAATCAAAAAAGATCAAATATCACGTAATTTTACCAAAAGGGGATCTTACGCGAAAGTGGTTTTGGAATCGGTTTGCTCTCAACGAAATTTCACAAAATCCATCGAATTCGATATTATCCGGTAGTAAATAGTTGGCAAGATCCGATTTCGTAGGGAGAAGGTCTGTTGAAATATGGCCCGGGTGAATGCAGAAAAGGCGCAGCATGAAAAAGATGCCAGGCATTAAAGGATCTCCGATGATGACGTCACGCGTCATGGCTCGCCCACCGTCTGGTGGTTAAAACGTGGCCCACGGTTTTCAATAAAGTGGGACTAATGGAGCGCCATTTATTATTGCAGCTCTCTCCATCCCTTTCCCCCATTTCTCTCTCTCGTTCCCTTTCACATGCCTACCAGTCGACAGAATGATGCTTTCATTTGAAATGAGCGTTACTTCCATCATCGACGTGGCCGACAACGGTAATTTCGATAGTGGATATAAAACATCATTATTGTCACCGTCATCGTCATGATCCTGACATATTATCACGTTTAAACGTTGATGAATTATGAAATAAGGTTACTAAAATCGCGATAGAAGCAGCGCGGCCCGCGTGCCATGCGTGTACGTATGCACATTGCATGTTTACGACGTGTGTATGCAAGTTGTATACGGGAAAGTATATGCTGAGCTAATAATAAGGGAAGGCCGTTTAATTTTGCATGCAGCGTGTCGCTTGATTTTCTTTACGAAATGAATTCCTTTAATACGCGCATAACTAGGGAAAACCTTTCTTATATTTTGAATGCATAGAGTAATCTTTCTACAAATTAGTTGATTATTTAACATTTGGGGACGCGGTCATTTTTTATGAATTGTTCTTGAATCAGATAGCTAGCGAGTTTGAGTTATTTTGTTGCGTTTTGTGACTAAATTTTTTTATATTTAATGTAACAAATATGTATATATAAATATAAGACTTTCTCTAAATTTAATCTCAATTGTAATAACAAACATAATTCTCTGTATCTATACATGTATATATATATCAAAATATCTTTTTTAAATAATAGCTATATAATCTGTGACTGAAAGAACAAATCCAAAATTTTATTTTAACAATATGTACAACATTGATTTTATTATTTATAATTACGAATCCACAGCATATAAAGAAAAGATAAAATGATTTTCCACAAAATGTCATCCTTTATGTAATACTCGATTTAAATTTATTCAGGAAATTGTGGAATGTTTCTTGCGTGACAATTTCACGCCGGTCGGGGACATGAATAGATCCCTCGACAGTTTCGGAGGTAAAAGATGGAGAGAAAATAGGAAAGAAACGAATACGAGCGCGAGACCGGGGCACGGTAGTGAGATCCATTGAAGCGGGACAATGTGGGGGTGGACATACAAAAGTCCAGGCCACGCCATAGATCAGGAATCGAGCGTGGATGGCCCGTAGATCAAGGGTTTCCTTAATTTCGCGGGACAACGGTGAAATGTTGATTTACCGTACCTCGAAACGGGCCGTAGTCCGTACGACTTGCACGCACCTCCGTGCACGAGTGAAAATATGCCCTGCGGCCAAGGATGGCGCCTGTGCCGCCAATAGAAACGTCTATTAATTCTCCATGCGGTGAAAACCTAGCGAAGTGAACACAATCGCATTTCGGTTTGGATGACCGCTTTCAGAACTAGCGGTATTTTCGGGTGCACGTGCTGCTCGTAAGATTTCAACTCAGCTTAGTACTAGAAAATATGAGTCAGCTGATGCGAGCCAGCTGATGCGAATGTCGTTCGTACATTAGCCCGTGCTCGGTTGCGTTTAATTGTTTTAACCGGTGAATATAAATAAAGATGTCAACAGATGTGTTTCCTGGTGCAAGCCACTTTGAAATTGCATTTCCGAAGCTTGACGGTGTTTAACGTCAGGCTTGCGCACTCAAGGTGAATAACGTTGTCGGCCGCTAATAGCTGCGGAATACTAGATTTGTAATACGGCTTAATAACATTTCAGGGTAGGTCGGTGAGACGGTATCGGTGTGTAACTTTACTAGTCTATTTACAGGTCGCGTAGAGGATCGTATCGCTATCGGCGTTATATATAACGAAGCGTTGATATCACGGAGATCCGTTCCCAGACAAGATTTCCAATTCTTGATGCTATACCATATCGTATTACCGACGTCTCGTAATAGAATTTATGATACGTTCGATGACAAAAATGTAAATTACTGATATACGGCATGCAACAAATTAACACAGTGTGTTTCATAAATATGCGTGAAACACGCTTTGACGAAACTAACATTGAAGTCGCGGTATGATAGAGTAAGTTGGATTACAATAGATTCGTATTTCAATAGATGTCTGAGTTATCGAGAGAATATACATACAATGCGGTATTAAGTTCCATAATGCATAATATCTACGTTTATAAGCTGACATTTATATGTTTGCATATCTTCCCGATTAGATAGCCATTTCGTGGTCTTGCAGTATATATAAATGCAACGCCTGTGTGTTAGATCCTGCGGAAGCATCTTTGTTCCATAATATATGTAAAATATGGATTATCGAAACTAATTCTCTATCTTAGTAATTCTACGATATAAACCTGTAATTTTCTAATCAGATTCCCCGGATATTTTAATCGAATCGAAGATGGAGTATCACTTTTATTGTATCTGGATTATTATTATAAGATCTTTTTGCTATATAATATGTAAATATCAAGAAAAATATTAAATATTTTTGGGCAATATCTAAATATAATCATTCTCTCGTCACAAATAAATGACTAGATAATAAATAAGATATATCTTGAAATAAATCGAGGAACGTAAAAAAAAGTAAGACGGAGATAATAATCATGATTAATAATTTTAGTAAAATCATAGAAAATATTGGATCGTGGTTAATAAATTTTAGTAAAACAAAGTAACGTTGATTGAGTTGCTTTCAATCAACGATTAATTCGTACATATACATTTATATTTACCACCGATCAGATCCCTTTTTCTATAAGCCTCTACTAGCGTGGCTCGCTCTTTTGTTTCTCGTGGTCGGTAATAACCAGCTGCCTCGTACTCTATCGGGGATTTTAACCGGGTTGTCTCCCGAAGGTACTTTAGATCTGTTGTTTTTGGTACAAGGATTTTTCTGCGCGAATGCACGATGTACAGGATGTGCGAACTAGACATTTTTAAAATATACGCTGCGGTGAATATTTTAGTTGATTAATACCGATAGGCAGGGTGATATGGAGCGAATATTTTGCCATAACGTCGGCGGTTGAATAGAATTGAATAGAAGGGATAAATCGAATTTTTAATTAAAGATTAATTTACTGCCCGTATACACGGTAACATATTCCACTATCAGTTTTAGTCGTTGGCAACCAGTTAGGTTGATCATTACATTTTTTAGAACGCGAGTTTTTAACTTTTATTTGACTATCTTTTTAATTTTCTCTTTACGTTATTATAAATAACTTAATATTAGTCTTGTAGAAAAATTACGTTATTATAGTTTAATTAACATAACTTATATGAAACTTGATGTAAAAAAATCTAAAAAAGTATATAATAAGAATAAAATGAGAAATAAGAGAGAAATACATGTGGAATTAAACTGATGAATAAAAAAAATGAATAAAATGTAACGGAGTATGTCAGTTATTATCGCGCTAGTCATCTTTGGCAGTTATATGAAATACATTAACCAAGACATTCGGTATTTTTTTTATGCATTCATATCACGAATTAAAAGTGGATTGATAATGCACAATAATACAATAGCATTTTGTGATTGATTGAATTTGCTAATACATTGACTTTCTCTACAAATATTATCGCGGATTACCATAAAGCTCGATCATGGTAATTGATGAGCTTAAAAATATTACTAATGTATTTCATACGTAGTCTGATTGTGCAATTTTTTTTAATGGTAAGGAATAAATATACACGTGGCATCTTTGACACGCTGGGTCACTCTTGGTACATATATGATTGGTAGGCAAAAATATAAGCAATTTGTTCGGCGGTGTGCAACGTGTCACAGCAAAGGGAAGACCAGAATCGTTACGCACGGCGCATTTTTCCCAACAGTTTTTATTTCGTCAGTCCCGTGACAGGCGAAAGAGCGTAGATTACGTATACACGACCCGGCATCGATAGCGCGTCCAGGCTCAACTGTAAATCGTCGTGATTTAGGGGATGAACGACATATTGGCCAATGCATAGCTCAAACTGTGCTGCAGCCGGTGTGTACTGGCTGTGCAAGGTTCACCGGCGTACCTGCAGCAACGGGGATGCATGATGCATTGTCCCTAGACGAGCGTAGATAGCGCCCGAATTGCCGTTGCTACGTTGCACGTCGGATTTTGCCCGTCGATACTCCCCAAGCAGACCTTCACCGATCATTTTCATTGCCACCGCGCCTATCCATCCCCCGTACAATCATGATGATGAATATTGACGAAACAATAGCGTGAAATCGTCTCGCATAAATGGAATTCGCGAGTCCCGCATGTGGTGTTTCTCCTGTTCATTCTCGCTTGTGTGCGGAATCAGCTTAATTAAATAGTTCAAGAGGGGCAGCGGTTAGGCGAAGTGACCCATTGGCCAACCAGAGCCGAAACTCGTGCCGCGACCGATGCATAACGCGCATACAATGTACCTATACACAAGTGCTGGGCACGTAAATCCTTAGTTGAAAGGAGCATTTCGAGTTATGATCGCGCGTAAAGCGACGCGCGAATTTGCGGTCGCGAATCGATTTCTTCTTATTTCCGTGGGAAAACAGCGGCGTCGCACAAACAGCACGGTTTACGTACATATAATTCTACGGAGAAGCGAACGTTAAGTTAGATGCCTAAGCCTCATAAATGATTAGCTTGTTCGCCCATCGCGTCACAATTAGTTCCACAGCCGTATCCCGCATGTTTTATTCATCGCGCTTGCCTATGCGCGGGTAGAAGTTTACCCGTCAACAGTCACAAAGCCAATACGCGACCGCTGCTGCAGCCATGAGCCCCTCTAATTCCACAGGCACACACCGGCCTTTATGGAATCATTATCGAAGTGGGATAGAAAATTGCTTGAAATGAGAGCGATTATTAACGAGCGTCGCAATGATTGCCGATGAACGTTACCGTGGTCCAGTCTCGTTTACATTGAATCGGCTTAATTAAATGGTCTGCACGATACAGCATCTAAAGTGCGTGTGCGTAAGGATTTCCGTACGTACGTCTGTATGTTACCACGCACATACACCTATCGTGTATCCATCAGCGTGCGTGGTGGCGCGATGCCAAATTGATGCTGTTTGCCGTTGCTCTAAGCCTCAATCTGCCCGGTTGTACCGGGACGATCCTAACACGCGCGCGCTAAGCTCGTCGCATTATGGATACGTTCTATCCGCCAGCGTATTCAACCTGCAAGTACCTGGGAACGTGGTACTCGGCCGAGGGGAGGGGGACGGTTGGTTTCCGAGAGGCGGTTAGCAAGTAGTAAGGGTGGCGGCGAGTTACTACTGAAGTATTGTTACACAATGGCGTCGTCCTCGGATGACAAACCGATAGGATGCTTCGACTCTAGCAGAACTTTCGTGAAACGCGATTAAGTATCGTTAGACGTTACATTACATATTTACAGCGCTGTGTAACAGCTAGAAAGACCGAGAGAGAGAGAGAGAGAGAGAGAGAGAGAGAGGGAGAGAGAGAGAAGGGAGAGGAGGAAGTTGAGATGTGAACAAGGTGAATGGATGGGTTAGTGGTACATTTTCTGATTACGCGTAGCGGAGGCATTTCGCAACGCTCATTTATCCGTATTTCTCTGTATCACCTTGTTTGCAAACTTTTCCGCGGCAATATGTAATATGACTACGCAAAGCGGTGCCCAGTTTTAGATATATTATATCATAAAATTATAATAATGTCAAAATTGTATGCACAGAAACGCGGTATTTCCGTATGGACTAGATTGCATTGCGGGACAATGCAACTAGTGCATTGGAAATAATTAACTAACTATATAAATTCTGGAGTTGTGCATGACTCGCATGTGTACACAGACGTAATCACGTAGGTGCGTGCGTTCGCGTTGAGATGTAGAGAATGTGTTTGCTATGCAGCTATTAAACTCATGCATTTTATACATCACAAGAATTTACCGTGTCCTAGAACAAGGTGAAATTTTTCCTGAAGTGGTAATCAAGAGTACAAGGCTCATTGTCAGTATCGCTTCGGCTATGTATAATGTAAACTTTTTTCATATATGTGTACAAGATCCTCATTTTTTGATTAGTTATAAAAAATTGCAATTATTAATTTAATTTTAAGACATATTTTGAATATGTTAAAATTAAACTTATGTTACTAATTAAAAAATTCAACGATTGAAATGAGTTATATATGTATAATTATACTTAAAAATTATTTACAATCGCACATGTGTGTTTCCTATATTAATGACAGCTGAGTATGTTAAGATACATTAATATAGTATCTTACTACTGGTAGTTCATCGTTTGATAAAGTCCAGGCACGCCTGCGGCCAGCGGTACGCTCGCATGAGCAAATACGTGACACGTGAAAAAAGCTCGAGCGTGTTACTGTCACCGTTCCCGAAGGTCGCTTTAAAAATCACCTGCGCAGCTAAAGCGACAAAAAGGAAAATCGTTAAACCGATGGCACGTTGATCTGAAAGGATCGCTCTTGATATTCGGGGTGTCGACTCGCTCTTGGGATCGGCCGAACGTGATGTATTTTTACTTGATGGCTGGGTTCCGCAAGCTGCTGGAGCTTTTCGGGAAGGGAAGGGGCGGGATGACGCGGGACGGCGAAGAGCGAACGAGAGAACCGAGAAAAAGAGCGCACGGGGTTGCGTCGATGAGAACACAGCAGTGAGAGAAAGAGAAGTGAGAATGGTGGCCGGCAGCTCCGGAGGGATACAAATTCATGTCGATGCAGCACAAAGTGGCGTCCACTACTTCTCAACCCATTCGCACCCGCGTCCCACCTCCCTACGCCCATCTCATACCATCCTCCCAACAGCCCCTTCGACACTGGTTCGGGCGTTCCTATCGATCTAGACAGGCTAAAAACTCGTAGAAACCACCGACGGCAGCTTTTGCGGACGCCGCTTAGCGGGATGTCGTGCGGACGCATCGGCGTCGGTGAGATATTGGCAAGAGAGGTTTTTTGCCGGTGGATGTCGAATGATGCCTTAAGCAGCGTTCAATTACTAAAAGTAGATCGGGAAGAAAGATGTGGCGACGACTGTAACGGCGAACGAGTTGGATCGTGAAATCGACGCGGTTTATCCACGATAAATAAAATACTCGACGATGTAATATTTAAGATACCTCTCTTTATACTGCATCTTCTATGCGATCTCTTATTTTATTTATTAGATTAATCCATTCGATAATCCATTATTCGTAAAAAAAATGGAAAGTATCGATACATCGTCAAAATGCTTAACGTCGGCGGTTAATGTCACATCTAGATCTGAACAATAGGCTTAATTCATCGATTGATTCGGAGTTCGCGTTATTTACCTGTTTATACAGGTTTATTATTCATAAGATTAATCATCACTGTCGGCCATTCCCTTTGCGAGGAAATTCTCGAGTGGTCGCGTTTAAGCACGACGTGTATATAGGTGAATGACGAGTGTATAATTAGAATATCCGTACACACAGGAAGCTGCCGGCGTTATTAGGTATATCAACATTGAGATATAGTCTATACAAACGATCATGTGTGACAGTTCAGAATGATACACCAACAGAAATCAGAGCATAGATCACAGACGCGAGACATAACAATCGAGACATAAAAACATATTCTTATAAAAATATATATTAATATACACGTGTATATATAAAGAATAAGTGTGTACATATATATTCTTGTTGTACAATACATAAAAAGAAAACAAATAGCTATCTGATTGCATCTAAAGCATTGAATTATTGAGATATTTAAACATTCGCAAATGTAAAATACCATTATATCCTTCAATTTATATGAATGTGCATATTCTATATATTGTATCTTTCGTAGAAGAATGTATGCATCTAAGCGACTAACTACTTACTACTATATAGTTAAGATAAAGCAGGTATAATCACGGATCATCAAATTCTAATGCTCCCCATAGGACTTAATTACAAGTAACAACAACATAACTACCGCGAAGTAATACCATTTTCGTATTATTGCTCACCGAAGGAGAGAAGATTAATACTTACCATTAAGCAATTTGATAAATGACACGTTACTAAACCGTTAATAATATTCCGTAGTATGGACTTAAATTTCAAAGTTAACTGAAACGCTGCCAAGCTAAATATCACGTGATAAATGACTCGTGTAAATGCACCATTTACTGTCTACAGAAAGCAATGTAACCTGGCGGATACGTAGAAGTAGGCAAAATAGGTATGGCTGCCTAGATGCAATACGGCAGCATTTCAGAAAGACTAATTGCGAACTGATTGTTTTCCAAGAAGATTGATGCGACTAACCTTACTTACAGTAAATATGAGGCTGTATGCTTTATAATTACTACAAACCGCGCGCAAGCGTTAATGACTATTCTGACTGTTTACATGCTTCTATGGTTTTCTACAATTAACATTTTCGATAAATGGAGAAATATTTATGCATCTTACTGTGATTTGTAGAATGTTAAACGATCTTAGAATGAGTGAGAATAAGATTTTGATATAAATTAAGGATTGTAACAACAGGGAAACTTGGAAACATATTTATTAGATAAGAAAAAAAAAGAAAGATTAAAACATTCTTTAAAAATTTATGAAACAATAAATGTCAGTATAAACATTATTTCTTAATAGCATTAATAACAATTCAATTTTTAATCAAAAATATAAACTTGAGTTTTTAATTCAAGTTAATATTGGATATTAGTTTCATGAGTGGGATCGACCGAACTGAATGTTTGCCTTGTACTTGAACCAGGAAGTACTCATATAATCGGAAAGTGTTCCTTTTATCCAATTTTCATCGAAAAATATTGAAAAATATGCAATAATGAAATTGATTCGCACATTCCAATTATGCTTACCACGAATGTGTTAAGTTTTTTTTACATAGTATGCTATTGTTAGAAAAAAAAAGATTAATATAGAAACTAATTAATTGTATTAAGATATAAAAACTTCAATAAAATCAGCAATGTATAAATCTACAAGGTAATGTGTGTGGAAGCATGTTAAAGTGTCCTATCGTAGTACTCGCTTTTGCTTTGCCGCGGCGAGAATCGAGAAAGCTGCAGAGAACAGAAAATTGTAATATGAAAAATTGATTGTCACTTTGTGATTGACGACAAGATGTCGAACATCATCGAGCTGTATGGCATGCACAAAAGATATGAAAGGCGAGAAGGAGCGAGGGAAAACGAAGAAAAAGACGCGAAAGAAGTGGTTTAGGAGGGGTGGGAGTGGCATTCTGAGAAGGGCAGACCAGTCGCGGCCAAGAGTGCACATTCAGCAGCTTTGCTCGATCGCCTTCGGAATATAAATTTGCAACATTATCGTCTTGGAGAGGGCGTTATCCCCATCGGCGTGAGTTTTCTGACACGGCTGGTGTACCCGAGGCCAGGCATTGCCACTTTGACTGAATGGATTTCGAATTTCTTCCACCCCCATCGACTCCGAATCCCGATAACCCGATTACCAATTTATTCATCGCTATGGAAAATCACTGCCAGGTTTATTTCGTCGTGTCGAAGAAAGGACAAGCTTGCGCGATATTTTTGAGGGTTTCTCGTATTTCCATGCGAACACATCTCAAATCGGATTTTCGGTGAAGACAAGTATTGCCTTTCACCGTAAGCGTTTATTTATTTAAAGTTTCCTTTTACATGTGGCAACGCGTGTCGAGAATTTCGTTGCGCTTGATCAGTTTCTCTTGAAATAGAGTATATTATTGGAGAAAGCTTTAAGAAGAGGAAGAGAGAGAGAGAGAGAGAGAGAGAGAGAGAGAGAGAGAGAGAGAGAAAATATTACATAATTAATATATCGAATAAATTTTTTAGATATTTAAACGAGCAGATAAACGCTAAAGAATAACGATAGACTTAATATCGTCTTTCGGAGCATTGAGCTTCCGCCATCATGACTTTACTCGCCAGTACCGTTAACAGCATGGAACGTCAATCTTCTGGATAATAAATCGCCATTATTTTCTCTCGGATGCTCACGAGTGTGCATCGTAATTTTTTTCAGAGAAGTGGAAGTCTGCGCCCACGGCGATAACAACGGATAGCAGGTTCCCGCGGGTCCCCGGCGTCCTTTCTTTGGTGCCTCGATAACTAGAACGATCAGAAAAGTTTGCGTAACGGTAGATGGTGGGTCATCGATAAGAGGAGGTTGAAATTGAGAACAGAGAGCAACGTCGTGAAGTTCGAGATGGCTGCGCTGTCATGTCGGGGTATTCACGGCAAGACTGATTACTTGCATTGATCAGCAACGTGGTATGCGGGGATCGTCAAACTTACCCCAGCAGCGTGCGACATCACTTCAGTCGGCCTACCCTCGTACTCTCCACTCCACCTCCGCCATAGTATACCAGAGCGGCATACGCTCTTAAACCGCTTTCTCTTAGCAATTTGTCGTAAAGACACGCGATGTCTGGCAGAATCCTGATCCGGAAACCACAATTAACTAATGGACGGCCAACTTAGAAACTTATGTGAGCGCTAGTAGCCGTACCGAGACTGCTTGGTAACTTCCTGGATTGAGATGTATCTTATAAACCTCGCTACTGAAGCCCTGAGCCCTAAGTTGTCACGATGTCCCAAAGAACTTCTGCGATCTGTGTTGTCAAACTTGCAAACCTATGGTTATACGATATTCGATTGATTGTCTCATCGAAATTAACGAGTCTTTAATCTTTTTGTGCAATAGGTTAAACGATTAAATATAGAATGCTTAATAATTGATATAAAACATATGTTTTTTTAAAATCAAAATAGATATTAAAAGTATCAATTTAAGAAAACTGATAAATATTTCAATGCTGAAGTATTGATAGTGGTTGTTACTTACTGAAATTCAATTAAAGCAGGAAAACGGATTTATTAATCATTTTAACAAAATTTTGAAATATCTATATCCTAATAATCTGCTATCCGAGACAGATGTAATCTCGTATCGTCCATTAGAGTAGACAGTATAATTGTCATCGAAGTCAAAGTAGGAGCGATCCATTCGCGATCCTCTCGCGGTGAGGGTTTTTAGGTGATCCGTGAGCGACGTTGAGCACAGCTTCTCGCTTCTTGCGCGGCGGCAACGGCGGCGGCGACGCGCGGTGAGAAGGAACGGCGGTAGAGAGGAAGCGCGTTAAAAAGAGTTGATGAGTGATTTATAATAGGAAGAATAATGGAAAGTGGGTTGGACGCGACGAGCGCACGTCGGCGAGAGGAGCGAGAGGCGCGTCGACGGCTCGTTTATTAGTGGGGCACGTTCTCTCCCTTTACTTTACTACTACTGGCGTGGCTGGTGGGTCCACGGCCCAACAGAGTTGTAATTAATTACCAAAGTAATTATCTGATGATTTAGGAACCCACCCTACGGTGCTCCGTGCGCCGAAACTGAAACGAATTACTATTACCCATATCCGAAAACTAACCACCGGCGGCAGTAAGGCGCGAGTTCGTGAAGGGAGGGGAAGGATTGCTGATGGAACTCGGCGAAGGGGGAAGGTTTTGGCTTCGTTCGAGTAAGCCACTCGAGTTTGGCAAGCAAGCAGTATACCGCGCCGTATATTTATTAATCGTTTAGGAATATATCGAAACATTTCACGCACATTTCTGTAAGATATGTCGTATCGTATATATTTATAAGCATCAATTTTTTCAGTATTATTCCGAAACTATCGTTTTTAAGGTAAAATTACTATTATTATTATCGATATAATTCTCAGTTATGTGTAATAATTATTTTACAATTTTTTTCAAGCACCAGTTTTTCTATCGATATAAAGTATCAGAAGTAAGTTGGTTTATATTTAATTATATTTTAAACAATATAACATAGATAAATATTCAATTATAATTTATTGTTATCAATTTAGCTTTAGTTTACTGCTTTACGATAAATAATGAGCATTTATTTATCCTCTCGCTAGATAATCTCTTTCTCTATAAATCAAATCAGTCTTATTAGATACAATTTCCAATGCAAAATTAGAATTATTAAATATACAACTACTAATCGTAACGCTGTATACGCAACGATTATATTAGGTGCCTGTATGTTATATTCAAGTTAATTATGCATTTATGTATAATATTACAACGATAATACTATTATCATGGAATCTATTATAGGACAATGTCGTTTAACTGCAATCGTATTATTGGCATTTGTCGTTGACCTCCCTAGTCATTTTCCATCGACCATCGACTGATTCAGTACATGCATATGTATCAATGATAGTACCGTAACATCACGTATCGTCGTTGTATCTTACACAGATGCAACGAAACAAGATACGGAAGCATCGAAGTTCAGCAATGGGATATCTATAATTGGGTACTATGTCGCAGTATTGTACATCATATAATGCCGGCAGGCCCGCTGTTTCGCTGATATGCACTATATATTATGAAATCTTACATCGCTAATAGCTAATAGCGATACGTTGACATGGCTACATTTATACATATCTAAAGAAATGTGACAATGGTATAAAATTTCCATACACGAATTATTCTCGATGATTCCGATAAACGCAGTTAAAAGTTCATTATGATAATGTTATTCTTTAATATTGAGAATGATGAAACTCCTCTTATTAATCATGCTTTGAAGTAATTCAACAGATCTTACGTCATGAGGGGGAAGATCGATTTAATCAAACTATATATGCATTACGTGTCATAGATCTGCACAACTTGCGAACTTTGCTCGGTGCAAAATTAGCATAGCGGAGAGTAATTTGATACCGCGCATTACGATCGTGCATGGTAAGAGCAACATTTCAAATGAGATCAATGATCTTCCTCATGACGATGAATGATTGACGCACGCGTTTAAGATCCTTATCTGCTTGTTAATTTAAGGTTATTAAAAGCGTGTATCCCGAGCGCGCGGGGGATAACAAAATGTTGCTATTACCGCTCCGGGCAGGTGCTTCTACTTTCCGAGACGTGATTCACCGGATTGAGAGAAAGAGAAAGAGAGAGAAAAACTCTCTCTCCCTCTCTCTCTCTCTCCCTCTCTTGGAATCTTGTTTCGTGTGAGTTTCGTATCGTACTCCATCTGTACGGCGGATTTCCCTTTCCATCACGGATTTGTCGTTAATGAGTGAAACGAAGATCTCGTCGTCCTTCTGACGGAGTTCGTGGTCATTAGCGGCAAGGACGGCGGAATCAGCGGAGCTTATGTCGTTTTCCATTAATCGCAAGCGAGCCGCGGTCCATACCTACGCGCGGTAAGCGCACCTGCCAGCCTGAGCTACGGGGGTCTGTGACAAACTGCACAGTGCGAAACTTTCAACGCGCCAGGTGGTGTGAGGTATAGAGAACCAAGGGGAGTAGGTAGGTAAGGGAAAGCAGTTGGAAGGGTAATGAGGTGGTGAAAGGGAATGAGAAAGACAGAGACATGCACATGCGCGATGGAGCCAAGTTGTGTTGCTGAATGAAATTTAAAGTAAACAATGCAAGTTTCAGCGTTTATAGTATCAGTACTATTTGTGTATGTGTAACCTACCTCATTTTGTTCGCTTTACGGTGCATCCCAAACAAATAGCGCTTAAATGCTGTGGTTATTGTACGTGTAGCAGAAATGGCGTGCAAAAATAATATGTAGTTAATTAATATTCCGACGTTTCTCGTTAGATAATTCTCGTAAACACGTCACGAAATTATTCGCGGCCGATCGCGGAAACTGACGTGTATTTATCGTTACCTCGTCAACAGAAATGCTTGACATTGCAACATGTAAGCCGGTGAGCGATGCAAAAACGCACACATAGCGAAATAGCGGGGAGGTACAGAATGCGAAAAGCGAACGGAGAATGAAACCGAGCCGAATATGAGTGATACGTCGAATACGGAAAGACGACGAGCAGGAATGTTAAGGACGGAGAGGAGAGTCACGCCACCATAAAGTCAGGAGTTTGATAACGCAAGGGGATTGCGTACGTAGGTTACGATGGCGGAGGGAGGAGAGGGCTGCAGAGCCTCTCGGTTGTGTAGTCTCGTATATAAAACATTCAGAAAGCTGTTTTTAGTTCGGTGCGATTCAATGCATTCTATAGTGAAAGCTTGCCCGCTCGCTCGCTCGCTCGCTTGCTTGCTTGCTTGTACTGTACGGCTATGCTTGGCTAGCAACCCTCCTACTCGCCTTTCCTACCTGCAAACGCAGCGTTACCTACCCAACAACCCCAGTGGTTGCAGCCACGGTTCGTTTCTCCCACCGCCCCTTTTATCCTTCCGCCGGTCAAGCGCGCCATCCGTCTGCATTTCAAATTGATGGATTTACCGAGGGAAAAAAATGGAATCCGCGCTGAGAGAGCAAAGAGAACGGGCACGGCGGTTAAGGCCCTTGCACAGTGCAAGGCAACAGGCAATAGGAACAGGAAATAACAAAAAATTCGTTAATTACAACCTAAAAAATTCGAATGCTACGATTGGTTGGCAACAGGCAATAGGCATAGAATTTTCAACGTGACGGAAACTCTGTGTCTATTGCCTGTGTCATTGTTTATTCTGCATTTATACATGATTTCTGATTTTTATTCCCTGTTCCTATTGCCTGTTGCCTGGCATTGTGCGAGGGCCTTTAGACGAATTCGTGTGCGGATGTTTGTTTGCTCAAATATACGCTTCCGCGATTTAGATAATTTTATATAATCTCTCGGCTCCCCGCACTTTCCGTTTATCGGCTATCGACGCGCGATTCATGATTTATAAACCTCTGACATGCTTTGATTTGGTAATATCATATTAGAAAAAGATAATGTTTCTTCGTTTTCAAAAGTTAAAACTCGTTTGTTAAAATGTGTTAAAAGTATAAATAGACATTGTCTTTACTAAACATTACTATTATTGCTAAGCATTATTCAAATATTATTCTTCATCCTTTAAAGCTTCGATAGTTTATCGATCCACATGTGCAAATATAGAAATACTATTACTATAATACAAGCATCGGATAACATCGTTGTATGTTATTTCAGCAATTATAATACATATATGAATATTCATGTTACCTTAATTACAACGTTTATTAATCGATACGCTAGGCGAGAAACCATTGTTTGAACTCGAATTTTAACCGTTATATCGCATCATTTTATTGCAAGCTTAAAATCGACGTTCGATTAAAGATTCATAATTTATTTACCCTGTCATTAAGTTTGAATTTGTAATCAATTCGTATTAAATGTATTCTTTCGAAATCGAAACAAACATCATGAAAATAAATAAGTATATGTGTATCTCGTGTAACAACACTGTCTTGTTCCATCTCACCGAGGAATTATCTGATATTCATTAAGATAAGATCTTCGAACACGCCTCAAGTCTTTATAATAATTATGACTAACATTGGATAAACTTCGTACTTGAAGGTTTAATAACGGTTGGAGATTATGAAAACACTCTTCATTTATAAATGCGACCGCGACGCAAATATCATCTTGGTAATTGTCGTTAATCGTTGGCAATGAGAATAATTCGTCCATTATTTCACACTCAAGCGGGTCTCCGATTCGAGGATAGTCGTATAAAAGTAATGACCCGAAATAGAGCAAACTTGCGTTGCATTAATAACACCCGCAAAACTTCGCGCCGTTGAAATGCAAAATTTTTTATTCGGAAAATGCGCGCATTTGTTTATACGTGTAAAAAGTGAGAAGTGGCATATACCTGTAATATAAAATAATTCAACTCGCGAGGTTTCGCCTTCTAATTTTATATGCTCGATAATATCATATTGTGTGTGGGTGTATCATCTGATACAAAAATAAAACTTTCTGTAATATACGCTCACGCATTTAAACCATAAACATGATTATAATGTACTATAGTTAATCGTTTGCAACATCATAAACATATCGTCGTAATCATTATGTACTGAAGTAATATTACGGCTATTAATAAATATTATACTACCGATATCTGTAATCGCTCATATAACTTTATTATTTAGCAAGACACGTATATATATGTATAATGTATTTCTAGCGATCAATATTTCGAGGTATACTGCTGATAATGATGAATAACGGATATCCTCGCTAAATAAATAAATTACGATTGCCTCGCAGACGTTATCCGTTCAACAAATCTGAATAATGAATAAGAAAGAATAAAAATTTCAAGTCAATCTTTATAGATAGAATCATCTCTCTTCGCAATACGGTGAAGAAATAATTATATCATAAGTGGCGAGGTTCTGTTGAGAAGTCCCGAATATATACAGCTACTAAAGTTAACGAAGATTTTGTGATCTTTTAGAAGCGAGCGCTCGCCGTTCCCGCCTCGGGCTCGGCTTCAGCTTAGGAAGCTGCCGGATATAACGTAAAACTGCTCGTTTAAAGCCGAACAAAGCGACCCATCGGCGCTCCGCTTTCGCGAGGGTTAATAATGGAATTATGAATTGCGTCGCGGCTAAACTTAATGCGATTTCCCTGTAAGCTTCGCCGTAAGCGTTCTAGCCCGATCAATGCAAGCGTTATAAGACGTGGGTGTGCTTTTCACGGCTTCCTCGTACGGTATCACTATTTTACCAATGTCAAAACGCCTACCGCTTATTTCAGAACAGGTATAAATGTTGCATGTGTTGCGTTTCTCTTATCGCGTACCGATCTTGAAAATCGATTCTGCAATAACTGTTAATAGCCATCGACATAATCAGATGTTTGTCTCCTGCAAATGAAAAGAAAGACGATATTGCTCTATAATCTCCATAAAAAGGCCACATAATTATAGCTTTGATCTCCTTTGTTAGAAAATACCACCCCTTATTAGTACACTCCTCATTTGTTTTACAGTATGTTTGCTTATCTTTATAAATAAGCAGTGGATAAAAAAGTATTTGCATATCCTAACCTTTTTGTAATAATTTTATAGACGTAACAGAAGGATAAAGCACTGCAATATTTCTATCAGAGAATATTATTTTCAGTTAAACAGTATATTGAATAAAACGCATTATATTGCAACATTTCTTCTTTATGAACAATTGCCTACTTTTTACGGAGTAAAAATTGTACAAGATAGAGTGTGTAAATACTTTTTATAATCACTGTATGGTGATATGAAATATTTATTAATGCATCGTATAGTTGAAGCCAAAGGAAATGTGTGATAAATAATGCTAAATATAAACTACCTAAAATTGTACTAGTAGATGGAATGTGAATAAAGCTTTAGTAAAGCAATTGTGGATGCTTAGTAAACTTCTTGATCCGAATGGACTTCTTGACCTAGTTATTAATGAAAGAAGGAGGAACTCTAAAATTTAATAATACCATCGCCATAAATACACGAGCAAACTGGAAATGGTAATTAAATGACCCGGATGCGTTGATCGTCACGATTTCATTAATACAACTGAGAAATTCAATAAACCGGAGTAACGAAATAAATGGCAATAAATAACAAGTCGAATACGGTCGTTAAATAAACGTATAGCATATCTTTCATAAAAAGAGCGTTAATAAAGCCAGGTTGGAGTCGATCCGGCTGGTAGGGCGCATGTGTGCGAGCACGTGCGTGTGCATGATTCGCATTTAACTATGCACTTGCGGGCAGCAAACTGTATATAATTTTAATGAAACGATGCGACAGTACGAAACGTCCAATAACTGGACATCTGTGGAAAACATTTATACATCACTAACTTGACATGCGTGGCTCAACATATCTCTCATATTCCAGCTTTTTACCACGAAACGAAATTTGCATTTATATTTATGAGGGCGTATAATGGCCAAAGATTAATAATAATCATATTGTTGAGATAATTACTAATTATTTTTTTTAGCTAGAGTCAAAAATATCTTTTACAAGTATAAAATAAAAATTTCGTGCTTAAATGTCAAATACACGGCGAATCATAAATCGTGTAGTTTACAAGCTTACCTCCGTTTCACTGGAAAATCCTATTGTAGGCTGATGGCGGCTCGGTACAAGAACTTCCGAAAGTACAACAAAGATTTAATTGAGAGATTACTCTCACCCACCGTCTACCCATATCAATGGCAAACCTGACTTTTATCTCCGATGTGATCAAGTTCCAACCTTTTTATCGTCTTTGATGTCCTTTACATTTTCGCCTTATGGCGCGTATTGTTGGTCGGTCATAGAGATACAGCGAAAAAATGGAGGCAAAGGAACAAAGCTCCATAAATAACGCATACAACAAGCTCTTATGCGCTCGTAGAATGCGAAGGGATACTGGTTATGGCCGAAGTTGGTCAAAGAGAAGTAATTTGCCGCGAATGTCTTGAGATCCATTGCAGGCACGATATATATTTACAACGTTTAAAAAGTCACCACGCTGAGATAAATTATAGAAATAATTTATATACAGAATTTGGTTCACGTTATATGTATCAAATTTATGTCGTACGATATATCGTTTTATATTAAACAAATAAAGAATTATAAAAAAGAATTATATACTTTCGTATTCGATGTTTTTGCATGTATTTACATATCTTAACCGGCCGCTCTAGAAACATTTTTCCTAATATCGATTTTCTTCGCTATAGACTTACTGCTGGCGGATATTTGTGCCGAATGTTCTCCATTCGGCACTCGCAACGCTGCCATTCCCATAAAAATGCAGACGTATACATAGTATTTTTCGGGGGGTGATCCATTTAAGCATAGACGTTTTCGTTCAACCGATAAGTAATCAAGCAAGGCGTCGTTCGAAATCCACGTGCCGATGAGATGCCTGATGAAGTCACGATTACGGATAAGCCGTAATTACGGAGACTCGCGCTCTCTCGGCCAGAGTTCAAGTGCTGCTGCCGAATATGGAGGAGACCTTCGATTTCCTCCTACATAACCGCATGAATGGATCTCGATTTTGAAAGCATCGATCATGGCAAGGATAATCGTATATTATGCGGGCGACGATGGAATTTTGATGTCGTTTCTCGATCACGCCGGATCCATTCTATTAAATATGTAAATATATACTGTTACATATTTTATAGTCTAATAATATCATGCTATTTCAGAGATATAGCTATAAGCTACAAGAACTCTCTCCTCTCCCCCCCCTCTCTCTCTCTCATCTTATCTTATGTTTTTGTAGGTATATATACATAGGTATATACGCATATTCTCGTGTAAATTAAATTTTTGGTATAGAATTAACTTTTTAAATTGTACTGTGTTTAATGTACGGATTTATACATTATATTTACTCCTTTTATAAGATAGCTACTTTTTTCTCTTGATTGAATTTATTTAACAAGAGAAAGAAATTAGCAGTGTTTTAATAAATGAAATTAGAAACAGACAACTTCATTTGTTACATTTGAGCATGTAAAAATACATATGGTACGTAATTTTTTTTGCAGAATAGTATACAGTTTTTAATACCAACAATGTATATGCATAGTTCACGTGCAATGTGATACGTATTCTATCGTTTGCATTAATGTGCAGATGACGTGTGATCCCTGAGCTTTAGACGTACGATAATCAATAGTCGGTTCGTGAGGAGAACGATCATAATACTAACGAGCAAAAGTACTACGCGCATTCACTTCTCGGATACAAATAATAATTAATCCGTTATCGAAAGTCCGATCATGTTTCCTGTTAAAATTTTTCATTTTCTATCGAAATATGATGTAACAATTGTATAGGGGAAAGAAATATCTTTCTTAATCAATAATGGATGATTGAATAATGGATGAAAATAATTTCTGTTGTTATTTTATTACATACGCGCGCATGCATTAGATTCTTTTTATTATATTCATTGTTTAACGCTCGATTTTTTCTTTATATTCGTTGTCTAGATGCATTTAATTTTACCTTTAATTGATGCACTAATAAAATTTCCAAACATTAAATATGGGGAAAAGGAGTATGACTTATGTAAAAAATGTAGTTGCTTGATTTTAACTTTCATATCTCTAATCTTTGAGATTAGAGATATAAAAGTTATAGAAATAACTATACTAAAGTTTATAGCATTATTATCATAAAATTTATTAACAAGCACAAAAGTTGTTGATTTCATTCGTAAAGTTATCTTATTTTTGTTGACACAGAGTTGTGAAACTTTTTAAAGGCCGACTTATTAGGATTAGGTTACGTAGCACGCTCTGGAGATTCTAGCAGGTGTACTACGGGATTGCAAAATCTGAAATACGCTTCGTTTTGCCGTCGCAAAAATAGTGCTAGTACGTGTGCGCCGCGGGCGAAGAGAGCAAGTTATCTTTAGGCAGTTCGTTTGAAGTAGTGCCACTTTTACCGAAGCTCGTACATTTTCGCTCGAGGCAAAAATGTGAAAGACGTGGTCCACCTTACCGGTATCATAGGTCGCTTTCATCCGAAACGGAACGAGTACAACTTTGCGAGAGCTCCCCGTCCGGTGATCTTAATGTATCTTTCATACGGTCCCAGCGTTATGATAAATCGCGATAACTACGATGCGAATGTAACCATCGAGTAAAACATGTTCGCTTGCTGTATTTCTCGTGTCGAAGACAATCCCACGGCGCGGCGGCGACTTTAACATTACACGTCAGGTAAGTTACCTAAACGTAAATGCGTAAGTTACTCGTGAAATTGTAAGACGGATTGCTAACCGTGTGTGTCACAATTCTTTTTCGACGCTGTTTGCCATCGTTTCATCAATTACGAGGGCGATCTGTCTCCGTCGAGTTGCTTACAAGAAAAATCACGTAACACGATGGCCGTCGGAACTCTAGATCTACGTGGATGGCCCAATAAATGTCTTACAAAACAAGCCATTCTTTATGTGTAGAAAATGAATACAAATGAACATATATTTTACAATTAGAAAACTACAATTAGACATTACTGCTAGCATTACCGAATTCATAAAATCACAATGTAATATTGTCTTAATCTATGCGTCTATAAACAAAGTAAATAAAATTAATAGTTTGACATGTCGACGGTTGAACCAATATTATCAAATCTATTACCGAAAGTAAGGGAAATCATAAACTGCTTTGTCGAAGCAAGATTTTCAACGCAACGTTAAGCAATATCGAACAATTACCAAAACAGAAGCTTCGAAGGATTGCAGATTGCCTACTTCTCGCATCAAAATGATGTGTCTTCCTCGTCACCGTGGGACCTCGTGACATAACAAAGTGGGATAAGTATCCCACGGGACGTGCGCAAGAGACGGCGGCGTCATCCCGGGTTTCTTCAGACGGGAAAATAAATTCGTATCAAGACAAATAAGCGCACTCGACGCTTTCACCTCTCCTACTTATCCGTTTGTCCTAATTCCCCCTTCTCCTCACCCCTTTATCACTATCTCTTTCTCTTTTTCTCTCTTATCTTTGTGCACCTCCCACGCTTACTCGCTCAGTCTCTCTCCTTTTTTTTACAGCCACAGTCTTTTCCTTTCTCCTATCTAGTCTTCTTTATCCCAGGAGAGAAACCTCCTGCCACTTCCGTTGGCTTCACCGACGGTCCTTCAACTTCTTTCGCGTCACCAGCATTCTCCACCCCTCCGCCTCGTTTCGCCAGCCTTCTTACTCTCTCGCTCCCGCTCGCCCTCTGTATCAGTTCTTTGTCCTTCCTAATACGAGCTAAGCGATTCGGTTTTTCCGTGAGTTTTTCCTTATCTTTCTGACGACGTTTTTTGCATCAGCCTGAGCAAACCCCCGCCCTACTTTGCCGCCCGCCAATATTTGCTCCCATCTTTCGGCTTATTGGGGGCTGCGGATGCGGCCCGCAGCAGCCAACGAAATCAGAAGCCAGCAGCCCGTCGGGTATTGGCTGTTCCATCGATGAAGTCGATGCTCTTGGAAGCTCGGCGCTAAGCTAAGTTAGTCTGATTTCGACAAACTCAAGTCCTTTCCTCGGTTCGCTTCTTACCTGTCCTCCTACTGTTTTCTCGCATCGGTTGTTCCTCGATCCCCGTTATGGACTTCGTTGACCATCAATCTTGAATCTGCATCTGCTTCACAGAAGTAGACTTTATTCATCAATTCGCATTGGATTAATTGTATCATTGTCTTTGGGACAATTATTATAGTAATATTGATTTTCCTGCATTTCAATTTAAGCCAATTTTTTCCTTCAGTACCATCTTCAGATTTCATGGCTTTGTTAGTAAAATTTCATATCTTGTATTTTTATTAAAATCTATTTTGTTATATAGCTGTATTACTGTTTTATTGATGCATCATATTTCTCTTTGCTAGTCAATTTCTCCGACTTCATATTTGTACAGTCATTTTATACTTGATTTCCACATGTCCGTTGACACGGTCCCAAGACTATTGTCTTCGACGATTTGATAAGCTTGTCGTCCGTTTTACAGATTCATCTTTCTACCGGTTTTTCCACCTTACGTCCCGTGTTTGTCATAGTGCACGGTTCTCGCGCCATTGAAGCGCGTTTGGTCGTTTCTTCAAAATTCGATTCGAACGGTTCGATCGGTCTCCCTCCTCGATAATGCCCACCTACCTATATCCTACCGGGGTACCTACCAATGTATCCTTCCGAAGCGAATGCTCGAGATGTCTGCTGAGTAAGACGGAACGGTGGCTCACGATTTTTCTCGACTAGTACGTATTCGAACCAAACGTGAAATCCAATCTTACACTGGCTCTTTCTTCCTCTCTCTCCCTCTCTCCTTCTCTCTCTTTCTCTCTCTCTCTCTTTCACTCCATCCCTTTTTAGTGGTAACGATCACGAGCAAAGTCCGTATCACCCGTTACCACAATGGGTGATACATTTCAATAAAAACAGTGTGGATCGGATGGTCGTAAATACACGGAGTTAGATAGGTTTCGCTAGATGTTGTTTTACGAAGAACATTTTATACGAAATAGTATCTGACAGTATATAGAAGAAACTGAAGTAGGACGACCGATTCCTATAGCTCTCAATAAAGCTGTCTTCGTGAGTCACCGGGAGAATATACGTTTAGAAGTAAGAAATATTAGACAAGAACAATGTTGATTTGATGTATATATAGCTATGTCAATGTGTGTTTAAAATCTCACCTACGTATTAGGATTAATTTCCATAACAAAGCTGCCACGAACTGAGTAGTAAAGTAAAATATATATAATTTCAGTGTGTATTTCTTGCATATTCTTATTTTAATGTATATTTCTTCAGCGTGAATAAGCAGTGTATGGATATAAAGAGTTGTAAAAAAATAGGCCATTTTTTAATAAATGCATTATCAGATATCTCGTTAGATCACACGTATATTTTATTATCTTTCATTTTGGCAAGAAAACGTATGTATCAAGTTAAATGTGACTGTACTGTCATTTCAATATCGCGCGGGAAATGCTATGTATAAATGGAATAGGTATATATGCAAGATTTCGCACATCCAACAAACGCGTCAATACTGTTAATTGTGTATCGGTGTGCACGATATATACACGACATGTTGATCCGAAATGCGGCGACAACAATGCACGACACCCACTAAGCAGACGTTTAAATTCAGCGACACGTAGCCGTCCTAGCAGGATTGCCTTTTTGTACGTCCCTTTGGTGGTATGGTCTCTCGCCGGCATCGACGACACGGAAAAATCACGAAGGGAATTCTGGTGATGGGTGGAGGTGGCGGTTGCATGATTTAACACGTACCCCGTCCCACTTTCCTTTCCTTTTCCCACCGAGATGTAATGATCTGAGAAATTGTGCTCCGATATGCAATATCGACGCAAGTAAAGAAGCGAATACCTAGCTGCGGTATACGTTGCATGATATGTTCGACGCATCTATAGATGTCGTACATTCGGATTTATTCATAGCTGTCCGCGTCTATCTCTCGCCGTACGTATGTAGTATCTTCTCGGTGCTGGCTCCGAGGAGCACCTGGTCGCGCGTGTATTTGAGAACGCGAGAACATTGCCAGATGAGATATACGTTTTGTACTTTGTACGAATTCGTAGACAGCAAGTTATAAATGAGTAGCTTATTTCGTATCTGATATCCAGGTACGAAATAAGCGTTTATTTCGGAAATGAACTCGGAAAATCTTCCTAAAATATCAGTAATCGCACCTATTTATACCAAAATCTCATTCCATCGTTTTCCAAACTCTCTTATAACTCTTCTGAGATAAATGGCACTTACACAATCGTCAGAAATATTCCTTCACATTCTTATCATAAATCTTGCACTCGGGTGTATCACCAAAGTAAATACAGAATAATTTTCAGAGATCGTAGTGACAAATATTCAACAAACTTACAGCATTGTGATGCTTTTGATAATATTTTTTAAGTTAAAAACAATATAAAGAGTACGTTTAGTTTAAAATATTTTATTTAGTAAAATATACGCATATTTGAAATGTTTTTATCTTTGAATTATGCATTAGATAAAATATTCAATATTTTTTAACAAATGACTGAAATACAGTAAACAGTAAAATGAATTCGATATTTTTTAATTTATTAAAAAAAAACAACAATATTGTCAATAAATTCATGCTTATTATTTGGTCGTGAGTGACAAGTAACAAGAAGAAGAAAGTTAAAAGAGATCCGGTTTCATGGACGAGTACTCGTATATAGTCTTTTTAAGAAAAGGAAGAGCAAGGTTGAGAAACACTGCATAGTTAAACTCTCAGCGGGAAGAGAGACGGTAGGGAGGATACGGAGAGGAAACGGTCGCCATTTCCTGGTGACGCGAAGACTCCCAACCCAATCCTGAGCCATCAACCCCCGGCGAGCACAGTCTCACTCTACGACTAGCTATTCTCTGAATATTTTGGTAAGATGAACGTGGTTTCCGTGATATTAGAAGGGAATGAATTTGCGCCCAGTTTAGTTAGAGAATGTATTGTTCCTCGAAACTGTTTTTCATCCTTCTCAACGGAGAAATATTCTTCAGTTCTTGAATATAAATCTCTGCCAGAAACATTTGCAAATCTAGGACAAGTAGTCAGTTATACAAATTTTTCAGTTAGATAAATTTCTATTTCTTAATGTCTTAGTTAGAGTCAGAACCACGATTTTTTTCACATTTGTTTCACAAAGTTTTATTTTCAATAAAAATAAGAATGAAAGGATTTAAGAAACATTTTGCAATATGTTTTCGATAACACTTCTCGTTATTTAAATTAAAATTCTATGAAATATATTTGTTAAATAAATAAATTATTTTATTAAATATTATAAATAATAATTTTCAACTGTAGTCAATGATCTAAGCACAAAAGCCTCTTTTACAGGAGAATGGCTTATTCCTATATACACGTACTCAATATGAAACATTAATTGGTGATTGCTAACGGTTCAGTGCTTGCATTTCCATTAGCCACGTTAAAATAATAAACAGGATACAATGACACTAGCAAATCCGTGCATAATATAGTTATCAATTAATCCGATGTAGGAAGCGACAAATTATTACTTAGAATATAGTAGTATGTCTAACAATATAATATATCGCGTATGAATTTTTATTATGTTACTTATTACTATTCTTTTCGATATAAAATTATTCTTAAAATATTTATCAAATGAATATTAAATCATTATTAAGTTTATCTTCTATTTCTCAATCTACAATCTTCAGCTTTGCCATTTAAGACATTTATTTTGTCAATATATTAAATAAATATATTATTATAATGCTAGAGTTCCATCATGAATAAATATATTTTTGACGCATTGTTTTCTCGATATTTTCACCTGTATTCTTGATAAATAACTTCTGTTTTTATTTGATATTTTATATGCAAATAGCGTCTAACAAGCGTTTATGTGATAAACCCCGACGAGAAATGTTTTTTAAATCTTTATACCGCTTATGTTTTTGTAACTTTCACGATGGTTAAATGTCCAAAAGATGGTAGGATTATAAATGTAAACGTGCATTTGGGTAATGCACAGAAGAAATCTGATATTTTATGAAACAACGGAGCACGGTTCAACGGACAGGAAAAAACATTTTATTCTCTCCTAAATATTGCGTATGTATATTTTGCAAAACATATATAACAGAGGGAGTGCATACAGGAAAAAAGGTATAAACATGCGATAGCTATGTGTAATATTGAGCAGCGATTTTCTGACCATAATATTTGTACTATATTAACGGAAAGCTCAACTGATATTAAAGTTCGTCGATTTAATCGCGCTAATAATAAATTTATCATTGCGATATTAATGACGCGAATTTCTATGTATAACAGTTTCTCTCCTTGCAATGATAAATTACTGAAGTCATATTTTATATCGAACCGTTTATTTAATTCTGTCTTTAATTTCACATATTTGCGTTCCAAACAATCGTTTTAATTATCTCATTGAGTCGTTCCTATTTTAATGAAATTATATGAAAGTTAATATTTATATAATGTTTTTTTCCTCATCATATTCATTTCCCTATATACTGAATAACACATGTTCTTTTTACAACATCCATGGCTCGCTGTTGCAGCAAATGTGAAATCATATTGTAAACCAGAATATACGATCTCAGCACGCGGCATACGTATATTGCAAAAATATATTTGCCAGAGAGATGTGAATATTATCCTAAAATTATTTACAATGCATTATGGCGATTAAATTGACCCATTAAAAGATCAGCTTTGCGCGCGGATTTCCGATCGCGCGGCGGCGCGAATGTTTCATCACTCATTTATTTAATCCTAGCACGCGGAAAATACGCGAGAACATAATAGCCATCTCTACCGCTCGTAATAGCGCGAATCGATCGAATCGTGGTAAGATGCGAAATTGTTATTCCTCCTTCATCGTATCACGCGAATGAAAACACAACAAGCGACATGCAATATACCGATACCGTGGATTTCAAGATCGTTGACCAACGAGCGGTTTCAGGGCGGTCGTTTCGGCGTGCCTGGAGCTTTAAAGCATGCTGAAAATAAATTATGCACGCACTTCGCGTACGAATGCGCACGGTTGGTTGGACGGCGCTTTTCACGGGAAACGGCTTAACTGGGGGGAAAAGGGTAGAAAGGGTCATGAGAGGGCTGTGGGGGATAACGACGGCGATGAGGGGTTGGTATAGAGGGTGGCTACAGGACTGAAGCGGGCAGAGGCGGCGAGTGCGGGATCGGCTAGACGCGGGACGAGTGCGGCGGGGTGGTCGCGGAGAAGGAACTGCGGGAAACTGAAACGTGGCCAAATCGAAATTAACTCGCGCGTAACAAAGCCGCGACTGAAATATTAATTATCTGAAAATTAGTTGGAATATGGGTCACCGGACGATGAGTTATGTGAATAGCAGGGGGCGGACGAGGATATGAGCATGATGTGTGCTTCTCGTAAATACGCGGAACGAGAGAGCACCGGCCGCCACACAGGAGCGTTGCTCTTTACAGCTCTATGATGCGCGGAGCGAGCGCACGCTCATCAGCTTTTGAACGGAGACTGAAAACTCGCGTGTCGACCGTGTGTCCGAATTCCGAATGTTGCCGATATAAACTTTCCGGCGCACGAGAGACACTCACTATCGGTAGTTCCTTCTTGATGCGGCGTGTTGTTTGGTCGGCGCTCGGTAACTTTATCAAAGTCGTTTCCAGGTTTCTGTCTCACCACGTAGCTGCATCCGTCTCGTTCGTGACGATTCAATCTGTCGGACGGATTACACCGCGCGGAAGAAAAATATGTCTGAACCATGGCGAAGCTCTGGCTTTAGTTACGCGCAATGAAGAAGGAATTTCGTTGCTAATGGTCCCGGTTACTTATGTGCGATGAAAAACTTTCTTTATGATCCATTAAAAAATTTTTTACTTTGTTCCATATTTTATTACTTGTAACAAATACTTTTTTTTACAGGCTAAATTAGTAAACGCATTTTATCGAATCTTTTTTGCAAAGTATATTAATTGTTCTGACAAAAAGATATTTCAAGTGATAACAATATATCTATATATTTAAGAAGAATATATGTACATTGCTATGTCTATAGGCGCAAATAACAAGCACTTCAAATCAAACCACAAACAATAATTTGATACGTACAGCAAGTGACATGTGATACAGAGGACCATTCATATTCGTTAAATATTTGCTGCGATAGCAAGCGTATATAAGCAAGGAAATGTAAATGAGATCAGCAACGTGTCTCATGTAAAAAGAAACAACTATGAGAGCGTGGAAACTCAAAATATAGGCACATGTATATCGTGCATACACAGATTTAAAGCTCCCGTACGTTAAGTATATAATGGGATAATGTATGCTCGGAGACTAACAAGGGATGGCGCACGTTACAGCCACACAATCACGACCACCACTAATGGAAATGACACACACCTGACTTGCGCTAACTAACATTTAGTTCGAACATGGCGTGCAGGTTCTGTTTGTTTGATTGTTTGCCAAAAGCCCGCAAATATTGGTCGATCCATTTACTATGCACGTTGCGCCCATCCCCAAACGCGTTACAGCGCATTCGCGTTGGCTTTCTCCGGTCGGTAGCGGAGTTTTAAAATATTTCAGTTTCATTATTGCATTGTTTCCCGGATTAGTAAAGGTTGATTACATTCCGCCGTGTAGTCGCTCGGTTGAAAATTACGCTCTTTCTTGTGACCGTTTCATGTCCGTTACGGCATTAAAAAGATTGGCGACGTAACATGAACTTACTACCGCGCCATGGATACATCCTTTACCTACTTAACTCTTAATGACCCAACGTCGAGTATCACTCACCGCAAAGCTCACCGCGATATGTTTCTATGTAGAATGAAAATGAATATTTTTTTATACCGCTAGTACAGATTGGTGCACCTCTCAATAACGTCGAAAAGAATGGCTTAATTCCGCTAATTATGATGTTAGCAAAATGATAAAAGTCACACAGTCTATTTTAAAGAGGATTATTTTCATGAAACTCCAAGTAAAGTTCAAGAACATTTTAAAAGGTAAAAATAAATAAAAATAAACAGCTTGCTGAAATCCAATGCAATTTGATAACATTTATAAGAAAAACGCGAATTTATAAATAGATAATCATTGTTTACGAAACATCACGATAAATAAGAATTAAATAGAGACGAGGATTATAACATAGTTTATTGGTTCGTTTTTTTTTCTAATGAGTCGTATTTTCAATCGTAATTAAAAGATACGATACACGCGATACCCTGTCTCGTAAAAAAATCAAGCGCGCATCTGTGCGGAGTGCTCTTGAACTGACGATGTAATAAAAGAGTTCCGAAATGCAGTGAGTCAAATTACGCCAACGAGAATTTATGAAACGAGCACGTGAGTGCAGCTGGTGCGTCCGATGCGTCGTCTGATGGTCTACACTCTACGTGGTGCTCAGGTTATGCGCATTCTCGCAGCATCAATTTTTATTTCTTTACATTTATGTCACTAGTGGTAATTCAAGTTTTCAGTATCATCGTTATATATGGACAGTTATATCAAAAATTAAATTAGAGTAAAATTTCCAAGGTATATATCTCAATGAAAAAATCAACTAATAATTCTTTTAATATCATTAATATTCCTTGTTTCTGTAATTGAATTTGCAATAAGAGATAATCACATATTATACTCGTAAAATTTTATTTAGTATGCAAATAATTTTGCAAAATATTACTCTAGAAGAGAATATTGTTATATTATTTTAAATAACACCCTAAATTGTAATAAAAAAATTCATTAAATATCTATCTTCGCTGCATTTTTCTGCGATTTATTTTACTATAAAATAAGTAAAACAGAACTTTTATTATACATTTATTTAAAAAAAATAATTTTTTATCTACGAGGTAAATATGCTTCAATACGCAGATTATGTTGCGATAATTATGACTTATGATATTAATTTGAAATAAATCTGCTATCTATTAATATTCTCTAATCAAATTCTATCGAATTTACCATTATAATACGTTACGTGAGATGGTTCTGTGAAGCCTGGAGAGCAATAGGAGGAGTAGATTCAGTATTATCAAAGTAGTTAGCGGTATGTCATTATGGTAAGACCTTGATGGCATATAACCGGCTTCTAATCTCGCATTGACATTATAGATACCGAATAATGGAAAGTGTAGTATTATCTTATTATAAATGGATGCGTGGTGTATATTTGTGTCAATTATCGTAATACTTGTCATCCTGGATTTACAAAATAAGCCGCTACGAAACACCGAAGAAAAAAAATGAGGTCAGGGTTATCCGCCACAATCATTTCCTTACTGCCCCTCAATTAGACATAGCATTTCCTGTTCATCGTTCGACTTCGCAACGAACTTTGACAACCATCCGAAACTTTTCACGACTTTCGTTCATTCGTCTAGCTTTCCTCTTAAGTCCTCACAGCTATTAGTTCCAGAGTTCTTAAGGTTCGCTGGAAACTGTCTTCGCGAGCTCGATAAGGTTCTATCCCACTGAACTCGGCGGAAATCTCATCCAAATTTCCTCGGCCGTAAAGTTGAAGAGTCGAAATTGTATTACACAGCATCGGGGTGCAATAATATAATATCAATCTCTTAAGCGGTCATTGTTTCGCGTTATTATGTACAGATTTCGACTTTTATAATGTTACAAATCATGTTTGCCGATCATTAGAAAAGCTAATCAGACAGTGTACACAGATAAAATCATAAAATTCGTACTCGTTCCCTTGCAAGTTTTGATGACTTCGACAAGTCGAATTCAGTCATTTCTCGCGCAGAATTAGGTAACTTGAGAACATATTCGAGAGAAACGACTCACTAGCTCGCGAAGAAGAAATACCGTAGTACGGTTAGGAATTGAACGGGGAATGGAAGGCTCGCGGATGAGGACGGAGGGATATTAAAGGTCGAGAGTTGAGACACTAGGTACAGAATATGTGACTGGGTGGCGTCTATCCTCCACTCATTTGGTATTCCGTAGGATGCCTACTCCTCCCTATCTATTACCTCCAACTTTCTTCAATCTACGCGTTTTGCTCTCGTTTTACCGATTTATGGATCCGGCGGGTTCACTAGCGGGGCTAGCTTTGTTTGAATTACCAACCCGCTAAAGCGGTTAGATGGCCGCCGCCTATCAAAGTTTCCAACCCGCACTTACCGAGCCCCCGCTTCCGAGCGGGAGTGTTTTCAAATACCACCCGAAGAAAGGAGCGGCGCGAAAGCGGTTGGGGCAGTTGAACGGGATAGAGAGGAATGGACTACCATCCGCGCGCGCTCTTTCTCTCTCGCTCTTTTTCTACTCACATAATATCTTCTTTGAACCCGTGATGAAAAACTGGATGGCTAAAAAGCAACCTCACCGCGCGCACTTCCTTTGACCAAAGGTAAAGTAGACGACCGCAGACTTACAAAAACGCTAGACCTACGAAAGCCGATCTTTCACTGCCCGCCCGCCGAACTACTCGTATATTTTCGTTCGATTTTCCTTTCATACGTCACACGCTAATACCGCGCCATCGAATTACTCGTTAAACTTGTTTGCGGAAGTTAGCCATAATTAATGACAATGTTCACGTTGATATAATTTCATTAAACGAAATGGGGTGATTGTCACGTAACGGGGCGTGAAAGAAATGAAGTTGATTACAAGTTAATGCGACACGTATTAATTTAACTTTCCTTTGAATCGCGCTTCTTTTATCTTGTTCTCACGGCAAGTGCCAATTAAGTATAAAATGAATCATTTACAACTGCAAGTAGACAGCGGTTGGCAGTCAAGGATAAGTTCCTCTAAAAACACATTGAAATAAAATATTCAAATTTACATAAGATCTAAACCTAAAAATTATGTAACAGAAATTAATGTAAGTAATATATTGTCAAATCACGTTTATAATCGAAAGTTGCGCATTGTCCTTATTTCTTATATAATATGCGAAGGATTGAAGTATATTTGATTTGAAAACTGATCCCGTCTGCACCTCGCTTGCGCAAATATATAGATCCAAATCGTTGAACAAACTACTTAATAGTAGAGACAGTAGATGGCCGGTGCTGATCTGGAAGGAATGATTCGATTGCATGCCAGAGAGACGAACGGGATTGTCGTCCCTGAAGAGTAAAGCAATTCCGCGCGAGCACCAGCTTTCCCAGTATCCTATCAGTATCTCAGTTTCGTTTAAGACGTCTGCCATGTCCCTCCAAAGGTGAATGACTTCTATTTTCAGATAGTCTTCTGAGTAACTTCTTCTTTAATGTCCCTGCCTTTTTTTTCCGTCAAAAATGACTTAAAATTTCCGAAAATAAAATTAATTCTTACACCGAAAGTGTTATTTTGTTTTTACTTCTAATGCATCGTTCTCTCTTTGCGTATGCTTTTCTGGTAAACCTATGATAATTAATTAATTGTGATGATATCTTGGGCGGCCTATATTCCCTTTTAGTATTTTTCTTCAACTATTCGTGCCTTCGTTTTTATTATTATAAAATATGACCATATTATGTCGCCGTATCGGTGCTCAGGATAGTTAAAGATTTATCAGCGCCATATATCCCTTGCTTGCGTCGTCTTGTTTACTATGTTCTTCATTCTGGTACTCCTTCCTATCTCCGTGATCTACTCCACTACAATTGCAATTCAGCAGACTGGTATTACCGATTCGATCGATAGAAATCAGCTATCTGTTTGGTGACTGGGTTTTATCATGCTCTACGACCATGCATGCCCACGACCCTATGAAACTACCAACGGACGGACTGTCGCTGCTTTGTCATCGAGATTTCGGTCAATTTGCGGATTATTCCCGATCGCGAATTTTAATAGCGAGAGACCATTGTGGTCGATAGGCATGCACTGCTAGGTACGCGCATGCAGACGCGTACGTACACTTACACCGTACGCGCCATCGTCGGTTACATTATAGATATACACGTCCGCGGGGAATCCCGCTCCAACAAATTTCGTTGGAATTGGAATAAAAGTAATTAGAGGCATTCGTGTTGTCCTGTAATTAGCTTGTGTGCGCACTTTCCAGCACGCTACGCCCGACGACTAATGCGATTCTTGTGACAGCGTCGTCCAATTTCATGCCGCAGTATCGCAGTCGGTTATTCCAAGGGACACGAAACGCCGTTTATCTATCTCGTAGAATAAAAAGGGTAAAGTGGTGAGTTGAAGGGATGGGAAACGGGTCTTCGCCTCTTCGCTTCCTCCTTTTTCTCGAATTTGACCGTTTACTGGTGAAGATTGGCCGTAGCTGGATTGCTCGCAATTCGAACATACTGGGTGATCTTGATTAAGATTGACAAACTTTATGTACGGATTCTTTCATCAGTTTCAAGTCAATTTTTCCGTAACGTAAATACGCGGTGAGAAAAACGGCTTCTTTTATGTATTAATCTCCAAAAGCTCCAATATATAAATAAAACAAAATTTTTTTTCTTTTCGTCTAACTTCAAGCAAAGCGAAGTTTTTAACAACTTCCGTCGCATCGTGTGACCTGCTAATATTTTATGTAAGTTATGATTCAGAGGTAAAATTATAGGGCAGAAATCTTGTGAAAAGACGTCTTTGAAAAGTATGCTACGCGTGCAAAAGAGAATCGTTGAAGAAAGACTATAGCATGCAAATATATGTACATTATATGCAAGATATACATGAAAGAACATACTGTTGTTCTACGTTTTGTTATATAGCGAAGCTTCCATGAAAAGTTTTAAACTTTTTATTGTACTTTTTATGCTACACACCTTTCGATTTAAATTTAAATTCTTTGCTTCACGGTAGAAATTGAAACTTAACGAATTAATTTATGTTATTACAATACTACAAATACGAAAAAATGTATCTTGCACATCTATATATCTTTCTATCGCGAAGAATGATCAGAGATTGTTTCTGTGCGCCTATATAACTGCAGAATCGAATTTGCATCTGTTGCAATGTTTGCCCTTAAGCGAATAACTCGACTATTCGTGCGCAACCAACGCCTGTCTGACTGTGTGCTTGCCAAATTACGATATGTTTCGTCCAATACATTTAGTACCGGCGGAAAAGATCCAAAGCACACGGCCGTGTCAGGCGGCACGGAGTAAATTGGAACTGTCCAAACTTCAACATTCCTTTCGTAATTTGTTGCAAATGGTATGCAAAAGTCTTGACGTTACTGCACCGCGGTTTTCTATGTCCCTCGTAATTTTCGCGAAAGCTCTTTAATTTTCACGAAGACTTAACGTGTTCGCCCGCGGCAGCGCGCCGCGATTTTCACCAGGCTGCGGTGATTCATGGTCACACCGCGCCATTGTTTGGTCGCTGTTTATAAATCACTATTAGTTTATAAATAGGACCCGCTGCTAATAAAGTTCCCCGCGCCCGGCCGTCGCTCATCACGATGTGCATCCGAGCAATTTAAGGTGCTCATAGTCGACCCCGCACGTAATTACTCTCTCGTTCTCTCTCTTTCTCGCTCTCTTTCTCCCTCTCTCTTTCTCTCTTCTTTCATGCTCCTATGGATCGACCTTTAAAGGTTAAAAGAATGGTGGCTCGCGAGAATGCCTCGTTGATTTTATATAAAAAAAAAATATCTTTCAACAGACAGAGAAGTATTATTGCAAAAACTTCAAAGAGTCAGAAGATCAATGCATTGCTAAAGCCTAATCACGGCATTATTGAAATGTAATATCACGGCAGATCAGAACAAACATTGTCGTAATTTAAAAACATCTTAGATTGTTTCAAAATTACGTAGACTCAAATGACAAAAATGTGGCAACATATAATCAATAAAATAATTAACGTGTTAATATAAAGTAATATAAGACTTTGAAAACAAAAGGGAATAAAAATTAAATTTGGATATAAATTATCACGTGTATATACAGAGCAGCGATTTCTCTTTTAATCTAGAGCATTCATATCTATAGAAGTAGACAAAGGTATGGATACAGCTCCGCTTTCATATCATGAACTTTATTCATGTAACGCATAAAGATCAATACGAACACGTACACACGAGCGCGTGTGTGCACGGTCCTGTGATTTAGCGCGTTTCCAACCAACTTCTATAATAAAGCTTGGTTCCCGATTTCAAGTTTAGAATTCGAGTCGCAGACTTAATTTCACTTCGGATGTTGCGGTTATTGGCCCAGAGCAATTACCTCGCGATCTTAGCTTCTTCGATATAAAAATGCAAAGGAACAAAACACGGATGGAACCAATTGACTAATTGCATAGCATCGATGAGCGTTGAGAAGCCGCTTCTTTTTAAGATATCATCGACAAAGACGATCGAGTTAATCTGTTACATGCTATTGAGAGAATTACTCAAGCGACGGATGACAATGAGGTAAGAAGAAGGAAGGCAAACTTGCTCGAATGCCACGAGTGGGAAGGAAAGGCCAGGAATTTGCTCGAGAAAAATCGTCGACGGGTCACTCGTGTAACCCGTGAACCAAGCCGCTGCTATCCTCGTTTAGATTTAGAGTGAACGGTTGAAGGTGGATGGTTATGCCGTTGCCTGCACCGTCGGGAATGGCTTTCCGAAGCTAGAGGATCGCTTAGCGCTAGGACCGCCGATGACGGCGAACCGAGACGTCTTCCCCTGAAAATTAGAGAAACGGTGCCAGGCATGGGAAACGTGCGAAGAGAGAACCGAGCGTGAACTCGCCGCGCTGAACATCAAGAGAGGATTAAATAGCAAAATATCACTCAGAGCGGTGCACTGAGCGCGTAGCTTGCAAGCTCCGGCATTTGAGAGAGAACGATGGGTACTACGTGACCGAAATATTTATCTTCGGACTTGCGAGGGAAAGAGAGAGTGAGAGTATGTCAGTGGGAAAGGGACATACAGGGAGAAAGCGAAGTAGAACCAAGGAAGAGAGACGATAGAAGAAGGCAAAAGAGAGTGGAGGAAAGGGCGAGAAACTACCGTTCCTACTCGACCCTGAAATATATAGAGAAAATAATCCCGTTTCTCTGGTCTAACGAGAGGACCTTGACCATTGACGTGCAGTTTCCGCTAGAGAGACGTGGATTTAATTTTAAAATTGTGATTGAATTATATTTGGCGCATTGATGTGGAGAATTCACATAGGTAGCTTGACAAATAAGAATTTTTTTAAACAAATGCACACCTTTTGGATTTTTGAAATTACCAAAATGTGATATTTCGTAAAATTTATTGAAACAAAATAGAGTGATTTAACAAACTGATGTATTTATTATATGCATAAATGTTCCAAATTATATCTTAAATAGCTATATATATTTCGAGAGTGTTATGCGCAACGTTTTTACTGTATCGAGTTCATGAAATATATTAAAGTTGAACTTGAAGACTACATTTGCGAGAAAAAGAACAAATGTAGATATTACGAGTACTTTCCCGCGCGAGAACGTAGTAATCGTGACAGTTTGTCAAAGCCGTGTGGGTCGCGGCACTTGTTAAAAGATCCAGTAGTAAACCTGCTATCTTCTTGCTATTCTTATCGCGACACCCGTAGTTATATTTCCGCTCTATACATTTTACAATGCTCCATTAACGACATGGTCGCGCTAAAGCGCCAGCCTTCCCACTCCCATTTTTTTTGTTAGTCCGCTGCTGTTTTTCTCGTTTCCGTTTCGCGGTTCTCAAGAGAAATCTCATTTCCCCTCCTCGCGACGAAACCGACCCGCATTTTCACCTTTAACGAGCATCGCGAAGAATAACGTAACGCGCTAAATTAACAATTAAGATCTAAACGGCTGGTAATTAAGCGAAGACGTTGGGAGACGGTAAGAACAGCTAGGGCGAGGAAACGAATCTGCTGGATGCAGCGAGCTGTAGGAGACCTCGCTAAGTTCACGAAGAGATGAAAGAGGGAACATAAGTAGGGACGAATGAGGGCGCGAAAAGGAATGGCGAAAGAATGAAGCGATGGCGAAGTGAATTTGACGGAATAAAGAGAATCGAAAACCGAAACGTGAAAGAAATATCATCTGTTTTCAAGAGAGGAGTGACAGAAAATTTAACATATCAAAGGTAGAATATGTTATAAACCGACCTATCAGCGTTTCTTCATGCTTTGACATGCACATTCTAAGAGTATGAACGGTTTATGGAATAATTTACCGAGTCTATAATGTAACCAATAGTAATATTTATCGCATTACTGAAAAATATTTGTTTGTAAAAAATTTGGATTTGGAGAATGTTGTATCAAAAAAGTTGTTCTTTATGGTTTATAATTTTATGTAAGATAAATTACTACAAAAACTGTCTTATTAAATATTAAGATTTGTTTTAAAGGAACATAATTATTATAGCAAATTTATATAAATAATGTAATAAGAGTTTTTTTAATAATTGTGAAAAATTATGATTAAATAGAAACCCTCTCTGAGAGATTACGTTTGCATTAACTTATATTACTCGCGCTAAAGTAAGAGAGATGTGACGTGTACAAATCGAGTTTTTATAGCTCTTCAAGAATAGATTTAAATATAACAGAATAAATGTTATATTCATCAAACAATGTGTTTACACTTGAAGTATTTAAAAATCAAATTAAAGATTATACTAATTATTTTGATATATAATAATTTATATAATATATTTTATAATGAAATTAAATAAAACAATTCTTTTAATTTAACGTCAAACAAGATGTAGCTTATAATATATTATCCGTATAAAAGTACAAAGTTTACTAATTGAATAGTTCCAATTGAATAGTTCCAATAACTGCGGTGTCTATTTTAATGGCATATCAATCAATACGCGAACGAAAGTTTCTATTTAGCATACCTACATACCAAAACATTTTGCTGTTTACGCTAGTCGCGGGTTCTCAAAACGATATTGATTTTCCGCATCGATATGCACTAACTTTCGAAAGACGCCGCGGGTCTATTTTGAATGTAAAAAATGACCAACGGCAGTTAGAAGGGCTTAATTTCACATCTCATAAAACCGCTGAACGGTGGCTCTGGTCCGGCAACGATCTGCCATTATATCAAGTGAAACTCTGCCATTGAAAAACGGCTTCCGCGTTCTCGTTACTGTTGCGGATGAATAACTTTTCGTAAATTTTGTTTTCGTGTGCTCGGCAAAAGAATATTCGGCAAATAAAAGCGGCATATAAGCTTCAGCACGTTTTCGTACAAAGCTCACATGAACTGTTTGACTGCCTTATATTAGGCTAATGATATAAAGTCATTAACTGTGATAATAACGTTTAAATTTAATAATAATTATTGCAATATGCGTGCATTATAAAATTATTAATATTATAATATTATAATAGCCATAACACAATCTTGAACGTATACATGCATACATACATACATATATATATATATATATAAAATATAATGTTTATAAATATATTTTTTATATAATTACAAAATGGTATAAATAATGGTATAAATAATGGTAAAAAATATGTGTCATATTTCGCGATATAAATATATTTCGGCACCCTCTATAGAACTTCTATAACTGACATAACTATCATTGATAGCTTCGCGGTTATAGTGTTCGCACCGTTACATTCAAGATCGTGCCGATATACATATTGTCAATTTCAGTGTGATACGTGCCGCATGCTTTTATTTTTACGATGCCATTATTTTATCACCTCAATGTACGATGCGTTTTTCCCGGGAACGGCTGTTATGTGTGGACGATGTATAAAAGGACAATCTGTGTGTTCTCTCCGTGAATTTCGAATTTTTCTACCCCAGTGCCGGGGAAGTAATAACGAAGAAATATTATGTGCCGCTCTTTTTATCTTAACGGGGGAATAATTTTTTTGGAGAATCTCTTGTATCTTACACAAATACGTTATGCAAAGCAATTTTGAAGAGGTAACCTAGGGGGCTTCCTCGGGGGAGTAATTCGGGCTTGACCTCACAAATATCTGCAAGTATGTGTATAAAATGTTCCTGCACGGAAATTGGATTGTTATTTTAAAACGTACAGAGCGATACATAGCAACTAAATCACAAGACCTTGCCGTTATTATTTGGTAACAATAAATTTTCAGAAGTTTTATGTATATAGTTTTAGAATATAAAATGGATGTACGAAATGGATGTATGGAACATGTATAAAATATAGATGGAATCGTAAAAAGTAATTTCTTAATCTTTTTGCGTCTATAATATAAATATTGGTTAAAATTCGGATGTAATCTTAAAAAAAAAAAACTTTTAATCTCAATCAGTTTGATGAATATTATTTATGACGAGAATTCTTATACAAAAGAACTCTCTTGACATTATAAATTGATCAGCGTAATATCAGGTCGTGAGCGAAAGATGGCAATAACGATATCTTTATTGCATTTATGATAAGCCGATATCCAGAGGGATTACAACGATTACACAAATACCGTGAAAGTCTCCGGACGGTCTAAGCAGCACGGCAGTGGCTCTTACCTGCGGACATGATTGGCAGATCGCTAGTGGGAGGTTAACAAGGTATTGTTTCTATAATCAAGCGAGATGCTTTACGAGCGACCTGCACGACTCACTTTTCTGTTTTAATTAAGATAAAGGCGAATAACAGGTTGAATACCAACGAATTCTGCATGACACGTAACATTGATCCCTGCGGCAATCAATAATTTTACTTTACATACATTCAAAATTGACAAATGTTTATTGGTCGCACACATTATCAGACATCAAACGGTGTAAACAAGTGTACGATATAAACAATTTTAAATAAATTTTCCTAATAAATTAGGTAGATTAAGTGATTAAATTTTATTCACAATGTTTGTGATATTCGTACTTACAAAATTAAATGTTAAAACAAGAAAAATTAAATATAAAACTAAAATAAAAACACAATGTATATAAAAATTATCGACGCCACTTTTCGTTTAATTAATGGCGCAAAAATATTCAGTTTTTATATCGGCACGTAAAATGCACCTGCCTTTCGGCTAACGTGTATATGTCACATGCACTTTGTTTCAGGCTGCAAGCACTAAAGCTGTAAGTACGCGGAATCGATCGATGTACACCTCGCGTTCGTGAGAACAATGCAAAAAAAATTGCACGTTCGGAGGTATGACACTGGCCGATGGCAGGGTCGCAGCACGAATAACGATGGTACGTGCGATATTGTGGAGAAATTGTACGATAATTATACGAGTGCGCCTGTGAATAATTAAGCGTATGGTAGCACTTACGATGCGCTTGCGCTCGCCTTGAATAACGTTGGTACACACAGCATATTTCATGAGATTTCGCGAAACGTTCGCAAATGTGAACGTTTGTACATACGGCAAGGTTATCTGTATTTATATTGTGTGAGAGATGTTATATAGAAAAATCTGAAATATATGGTATTGTGGCATATACTATTTTAACTTTTTATTAGATGATTTCTTATTTGTTTTCATGTGCTTAATGCGCTATATCTGAAATCTCTGTAAAGAAAACCGTTATGTATATATATTCGCAAAATTATAGTATTTTACGTAATTATTCACTTTTGCTTTTATGAGATTATATCTAAATTGCGCTTTTAACGGAAGTTAATGAACTGGTGTAAAATCACTTTTACTGTTATGGTAATAATCGATGATTGAGCTGGGGCAGTAGGCCTTTCTAGAGGCGTATAACAATCACAAGTAGATTAAAGCTGACATGCATACCGCAACGACAGGGTGTGTCGCTGTGAAAAACTCCCAATGAGGAAATAAGTAGGCCGACAAACGTGCATTGAGAAAGTTTGCAGACATTTCCTGTGTTCTTCAGTGTGCAGTGCGCAGTTGATTAAGTACAGCAAGTTGCTATACGAACGGGCGATCATTCTTCCAAATTGTAAATTGTTCTTGCAATTAAATTATTTTTGTAATTATATTTCAATTTCACATAATGCATCTTTATGACAGATCTCTCTTCCTCCCTTTCTCCCTCTCTCTCTCTCTCTTTCATCCTATTTTTATAAAATATCTTAAAAATCGTCATAAAACATAATTCATTTTCTTATAAAAGATTAGATTGCAATCTTGATATTTTCTACTACGATAAATAAGTCTACATAAGAACACAATATCTTTGTATTTCTTGTAAACTAAAAGGTGATAAAAAATATTAATAATATGGCAGAATAAAAAATCTGTTATAAAAGTTCCGGATTCATTTATCTTTCTTCAAAATAGAGATGCATCTTCTTGTGCAACAAAATCTTCGTCCAATTGAAAAGCAGCAACAACAGATCTACGTAATTCTACCGAAAAATAGAAGTAATCGAAATGATACTTCTTATTTATCAATGCTGAAAGCGCGACATCTGCAAATTAGCGCGACTCGTCTCTTGGATATCACGACTCATCTCCAGCCGCGTTGGAACCGGACCGACGCGCGCGCGAAGTAAAAAGATTGATGACGTGTCCCCGATTCGTGTATACCCTCGCGAAACGGGCGATGCAAAATCTTTCATGACTCGCTAATGTTTTGTAACAGTTCTTGTTCTGGCACAAACGTTGATAGATCGTTTCATTGACCAGCGACGAGATGAAGCTCGTCCGTCGTTCGCGAGAAGAACGATCGGTGCGCGATCAGGACGCGATAGAAACGAATGAAAAAAGAGCGTGGAAAAAGCGAGAAAGAGATAGAGAGCGGCGCGGGGGAATGAGAGGAGAAAATCGTGGCAAGGTTGGTGGAGCGATGGGTAGTAGGGTATCTGCCTATTATTCACGCGCGAGATAGGTCGAGGGGGAGGATGGGGGGGTTGATCTAGCTCGATCTATGAGAGCCCGGGGGTGAGGCCAGACTTAGAAAGGTGGGTTAGGGGTTCGTGGCGAATTCTTATAAATCAAAACAGACACGCTATCCCGTCTCATAGGGTGTTTCCACCCTTTCTTACGCCGGCATCTATGCCTTCTTACTTCCTTATACCTGGCCGACTGTTGGAAGTATAAAGGGAAAGGAAGAAAATAAAATATGACAAGGGACGCGAAAGCAGGTGTCGGGAGAAATGGTAGGAGGGAGAATGCGCGGCCCGACATATCGGATGTTGATGTATTATTGAGTTTGTCGCGTATTATCGCTCGCTACCCGCTATCGTTGACAAGGGTGGATGTCAAGAGGGAAAAAATTGTTAGCGCGAGATATCAATGTTCAAACAACGAACAAGAGACGCGTTCATACGTTAGCCGCACAGATATTAATAAATATACACGACAGGTGATTTATTACGTTACTAAAGTAAATAATTTGTCATTATATTATTGTCCCTTAAACTTAACAGGCCAAACTTATCATTTTTAGAATTGTGTGTTTGTTTTCGTTCTTTTATTTGTGTAAATATCATTCTTCTATTTATGTAATATCTTATCAAAGATATTGAACGACGTTGTAACGTTTGAAAACATTATATTAAAAAACTGTAACTTTGCCAGTCTAAAAATGCCAGTAAAAAACTGTAATTTGCACAATATTAAAGAATATTCTTCCTTAAATGTGCTACTATTACCCGTGACACGGGATCGCCAGCTGTTATAAGAAGTCTTCCGCAAGTTACTAACTATCAGTATTAGTTTATATCGCGATATTATACGTATATAGCGATATTCGCCATTGAAAACAGTTTACTACGCATTGCCGCAGCATATGGTTATGAGTAATAATGTACACCGCACTCGCATGCACGCTGTTACGCCGCTATTTCTCTGAATAAGACATCAGCTTTGGACGTATTTGGGTAGTGAATATTTAATGTTATCGATATTACCTTAAAAGTCGTTTGTGCGGAAACGGGCGTGGAACTGTTTAGTATACCGTACAGCGCCTCGCCTACTACGTGAAATTGATTCGAATTTTTCGAGAGAAACGCCGTATTTAGATTTTATCTACCCCGGGGTTAAAAATGCAAGTATAATCTCGTGCCCCCCGGACTGTGCAAGGAAATGCGATGGCATTGTGTTATGAGCGCGCAAGCATTCTCGTGTTACATTAATGTAATTAAGAATATTGTAATCCTAAATGTAACTCAGTCCGCATAATATAATTATGTGTCTCTGCTTGTATGCGACGCAATGTAATAAATGCACGTAAATATGTTTAGTCGAAATAATTTCATGTATCTCGACCAGAATAGTCGCTGTATGGTCTGACAATGAGTGCTTACGTGCAAGATTAGTTGTTAACACAAAACGGTAGGCAATTTTTGTCTGGTAAGTCTCGATAATGTTAACAAGATTGTAACCGCTAAAATTTTTTATTTTCACACGTTTTCTCGTCTAATATCCTTCTCCGCATTTTCTTTTTAAATGTGTTGGATCTAATCGGCTCGAAACATGCAACCGGAAAGATCCTGCCATTAACTAGCTATCCGAACGAGCTCTCATATTTTAGTAACGATGAGCAACGATTTGGCTATTTTTGTATCTAGCACCTAATATCTCATAGCTGACCTCCAGAACATGTCTCATCTTACATATAATTTATTTCAAAGTCAATTTCTATGTTTATTTATGAAATGTCATATTACTCACATGACGTTTTTTTCATTATATTTAATAATTAAAATGGACCTTTTCGTATTAGCAATCGACACAGTGTTGCATCATGACTGCGGAACTCCGGAAAAACAATTCATGAAATAAAATGTAATTATGCCCCGTTGCATTATTACGCTTCACCAAATCTATCTCTAATCCATCTCTAAGGAGATCCATCTCGGGAGAAAAATTTAATTGTTGAAACGCAAGGAAAATCGAGGGAATCGAACATCTGCAATCGCCATCGCGTTACCAAAGCGCCAGTCACACAAACGGAGAAATATAGAAAAGACGAAGAAAACTTACGGGGGTTCTGGACGTGCACAGGAGACGGAGGGTTGGTTCGCGTGACGACGACCGGAGGAGGCATCTTGGCGTGCAAGGCGGCGAGGCATGAGTTTGCCACGTCGTAGATGAGATAAGCACCGTAGTATCGGCCCGCACTGCCCATTTTCAATTTATTCTTACCGGGCGCAACCGCCATTTTCGCGTATCACGGCCACAGATACAGCCGCATCCACCTGGCGCGCCGATTACCGCTTCTCTCACTCAATAATGAACGGCCGCAATTATCTGGTTGGACTTCCGATGAGAATAGAAAACGTTGCACTGGATCATCGCAATTCTTAATTCTAGAATCGTCCGCACAATAAATTCCTCCTCCTGCTGCGACTGTGGATGTTGAAACGATGCATGCCTCATTTGTTATCATCCCGCAACATGAATTTCACATTCTTGTTAAGGATAACGCGGAGTATCTTGCTGTAAAGCTTGGAGAAGATATAGCTTCCGAGCGTTGAATATAAATTGTAAACGAGCTCTTTTTTTCATAAATATACATCACAAATTCACAAAAAATAAAAAAAATGTACATTTAATGGAATTACGTACGACGACGTTAATTAATTATTATGTTAACGTCAGCTTCACCATTAATACTATTCTTTTGGATTCCTCAGAATTCAAACACTTGTCAAATAAATTGCAATTTTCTTCTCGCACATGAAGTTATCTATCACTATATCGAAACACTGATTAGCGCACTTTTCAAGACAATGAACCGGTCGTTAATCTTGCACGTCAAATCGGACGACAGGTTAAATAACCGGCATTACTCGCGGATCACATGCACGGCAATTTGATTCTCCGCAACCACGGCGAATACCACTTGGAACTAATTATCCGGGCGCGCGCAAATATTCCGTCCTTGCATTCTCGTGACGAAGCGTTAGCACTGATCTCGATACCGCTCCTCGAACGTGGAGCCCCGATATACCACGACGGTTGGCGGTCGGGATCGGTGGGCTGGGCAGCCGAACGGAAACGGTGCGGTTCCGTGGACCGGAAGCCTGAACCGGAAGCGTCACGAGTCAACGGGCGCTTCTCTGATTGCACGCTGCGGTCGCGGCTAGATAAAAATGTGCTCGTGTGCCATTTACGTAGTTGGAACTCGATTGCACCGAATATAGGAGAGCCTCGCGGATCTTGTAATCCTACGCGAAGCCTCGCAGGGACGAAATTGAATTTTTCTCCGTGACACCAAGGAACGGTTGTGTTTAATAAAACTGTAGATACGTGGTGTTTGACTGAGTTTTTAATTGCCGAGCGTATCGTCGCGCACTGACTTTCACATTGAAACAATAGGAATATAACTACTCAGCGATATGTGTTATCACGCAGACGTGCTTCCCGGAAACTTAATACGTGTGCTACGTAACAATAGACGAAAACGGGTCGTATTAGTTGCTCAATTTCGTGGCTAGTTTATCACTGAGTAAACTACTTTATAAAATATTCATAATCGGTGCCTATCGGTGTGTTAAGAATTCGATTACTCATAACTTCGATATTCGTAACTTTGTAAATAGTTTATATATTAGCATGGCGCGAAGTATTATGTTCTGTTCCATTATTATAAATAAAAGATCTTACAAATAATTCTATAATTAAGATTTTTTAATCGTATAATTGAGTCTTTAAAATTACTCATAAAAACACAAAGTGTAATATTAAATTATCACACTATTTCATATCATATGAATCATTAAAAATACAATTGTCTATTTGTTTAACACGAATTTTTAATACAATGGAATAAAAAAGTTGATATCCTCCTAAAAAGAAGAAAAGGAAATAATATGTGATATAATAATAAGTTATATAATAATAATAAGGGTATAATGTTTAGAAAGTTGGCTAAGAGTATCAGTAAAGTGTTTACGTCGTTACGCTAAAATTTCATATTAACGTCTTTATAAATTTAAGCTCATTTTAATCTTGTTGCCGAGAGTTACAGGAGCTAGAATTAAGATGCACGTATCGTGCAAAGTTATGAATCGTCTGTATTGATTTTCGAGGTGTTACGTATTGTTCAAATTTTAAGTACCTTGGCGATAAGCCAAACACTACTATTTATAAATCCGCCTATTTTTTAACGCCGCTTTGCATTTGTTAATGTTATTTATTCGCATTGCCTATCTATTTTTCTTATCCGTAAATCACTTTGACAATATAAAAAAAAAATTAATCGTTATCGTACGTATATAGAAAATGCTAAAAGAGACTACAAGTTATATGAATATATATATTTTGAAATTTACCATCGTATTCACTGATAAATGCGGTATAATCACGCTGTATTAAAACGATTTACGTTCTTAAAAGAGATCTGGTTTTTCATCACGGTGCACAATTAAATTCATAAATTGCATTGCAATATTGCTGCAAAAGTAGCGCAATTTTAACGAGTTTCAAGGGTTACAAATGCGTATTTAAAAAATGCGCTATAATGAAAAGCTGGAATAGTCTATTGAAGCAAAATGTAATAATAACACGTCCATGATTTCGAAACAATAATCATCGTTATCTGAAATTACGATATTTCGCAGCGAGCGATATTTTATTTCAATAGTTCTTTGACAACAAAGCGTTTTTGTTTTTATTTTGACATGCGTTATATTCAAAGTAAAACAGGCAATATTAATTCGATCCGAATAGTAGATGCGCTTTGTGGCGGCGCACGACTGTTGCACGGGGCAGACGCAACAACGGATTGCCATATAAAAAATGTAATTGCAGCTCGAAAATAATTCACGAGTTCCGCGGCTGTTTGTTCCGCGGTGTTTTTATATTCGCCACGGTCGTCCGTCCCGTCTTCAATAATTAATACATTCATATCCAGTTATGTGGATGTGCATTCTCCAACACCGCGGCTCACTCTATCCAAATGGTCATCATCGCCATATCCACACGCGCCGTATGCTGATCATTACCAACTGAAACCTGCGCTTCGGCAAACAATAGGCATCGTCGTATAGTCATGCTTGAGCTATCGCGTCGCGCAATTATCGGAATCGATTATCTATCGGATGGAACTGCGACGGTTCACGGTTCACGGTCGAAAGGTGCGAAAGTCGAATGACGAATTCGAACGCGGTTCGTATATCATTGACGTACTCTCTCCCGTCAAGACTTCGCGACTAACGAAATTTTACCAATTCGTTCGCGTTACGAGAACGGTTGAAGGTGCACTGCGTAAGAGTCCGTGAACGACCCATCGTCGGATCCCACACACTCGCGCTTATCGCTCTTACATTATGTGCGTAAGGCCGTATGCAAACACAGAGACATAGCAAAACAATTACAAAGAACCAATGGTAGGAGCAGATATTATTTTTAATTTTTCTTCTATTTTGTTTTTATCGAGTGTCACAAATGAGAGAATGACCATGCAGAAGTAGAATATGAAAAGACAAAGAGCTCTATCAGTGCGTTATTAAAAAAAAATACGGGAAAATCAAGTTGGAATGAAGTAGAAATAGATTATCGTGGCACGTTTAAATTTTATTCTTAACTTTTGCTTCAATGTAGATCAACTTCTATTCCATTCTTTTACGTGTTATTATTGAATACTTAAATAAATGTAGGCGACAATTGCAAAATACAAAGTTTTCTAATAAGAACTTTTTTATTCGTACGTAGTTGTGAATAAAAAAAAAACTTCTTGTTCCCAGATTATTTGTATTAAATAAAAAATGATGTGCATTTTAGATTAGATAGGATAGAAAGACGATTTTACAACTTTATTTTTATCAAAGTTCTACAAAGTGAATAATAACTTATTAATTTATATACGATAAATATTTAATTAATACTTTAATTAATGTTCCAATTAATATTTAGTTTTGTCTAATGCACGTTTTAAATTTATAATAATAATGTTACGACTTTTTGATAATCTTACTTTAATGTTCCTCGATTATTGAACGATTGAAATGTAACATCCCAGCGAGAATATCCGAGTATTTTTTTGCGAGTTTCGAGCGATGAAATATATTCATACTCTGCCGTTTGCGAACGCGCTCTCTCTCGAGATATTCAGTTTTACTTCGTATTTCCTATATATTTTTCCTTATCTCGTTTTTACATTTTATCATATCTCGACTCACACGCGCGTCCGCTTTCGTCGGGCTTGTCGCTTCGTTTTCGTTCGGCCACTTCAGTATGCACGCCGGTTCTAAGTGCGGCTCTTCGTACGTGCGTCACACACTCGTCGTCGGTGGTGCACGGGCGACACGGGCGTATCGGATCGTATCGCACACGGAGAAACAACGCGGCTCGGTTACAACGCGAACGCACCGGCGACAATAGCACCAACGCGACGGGACGCGCGCGACAGGAAGGTGGCCGTATCAAATGCTTAACGGCCAACACAATGCCACCGTACGTACACCGATACCACGGTCGCAAGCACGACTGTCGGCGCATCGGGCGCGGACGCACATTGTTACTTCCGTCGCGAAACGTTTAACCACGAGCGCTAATTTCACCGGCACTTCGCGAATCGGATCTTGAACTGTCTGCGACGCGCGAAATAAGCGCCGAGTCTTTCATTTCTAGACATATATGTTTGCGCTTATGTTTTAGCTACGATATAACGAAAGATCAGCGAGTTGATATTTTCTATTTTTCTGCAGTGGAAACGTGATAATCTTTTTTTCTGTGTATATGAGTAACATTTATAAAATTATAAAAGTTAAAAATATGTTTATCTAGAATATGCGAGAGTAAAATTCTGCAAAAAAAAGATATGTAAGAAGTGCATATCACGGAGGAAATCTTATAAAAATATTATTTTAATCAACTCTCTCTCTCTCTCTCTCTCTCTCCCTCCCTCTGCCTCCCTCCCTCTGCCTCCCTCCCTCCCTCCCTCTCTCTCTTTCCCTCTCTCTCCCGCTCTCAGCAAACTTTGTAACACGCTATGTCCTTGCTCGCGGATACGATGTTTTGCTGTCGCAGGAGCTATGATCATAAATGCATACTGATTAATATATATGATCTGCAATGTCCAAACATTTCATATAGTCATCAGCGGATTAAATGAAAACGGAAATGACGTCAACATTGTTCCGAAATTAGATGCACACAATGCCTGGTATAAATACACGTGCGCACGTGAGCCGGGGACATTGTTATTCCCCGGTGCAACGCTCGACCACGTTACAACGCTAATTTCAAAGCGTGCTGTTAGCGAGTTGATGTAATTTATGATCGCGAAATATAGACGTGATCGGAACATTCGTGCGTTGCGTTCACAAAAGATACTTAAACGATGTAATCGGATAAAGGTGAAATTACTGTTTTTCGACATGTTTCAGCGAAAATATGACATCATATCTAGCTAGTTTGTATGATGAAATTGGTATAAAGGAATAATAAAAAAACAGCGCTCCATATTTTGGAAAACAGCGTTATATCGTCCTCTTATCTGCACCATTTTAATGATTCAATCTATGTGTGGTACGTTTACACCGTTCTCGTATTAAGCCGATCATAAAACAATCTTTAATATCCAGTATCTAGAATCGATATCAGCACGGTATCTCGAAACTTTCGAGGGCCACTTCGCATTACGATGCATTTAATTGCCACATGATCGTTAGAAAGACTATGGGATCACGAATTAATGTCATAGGTGCATTTATCGACTTGATGAGGGCAGGCGGTGAATATAGGCTAATGGTTAAAGTTGATTATATTACCAGTCATGATCGTCACTTGAGTGGTTAACATGAAATTTTTTTAAATATAGAGATAAAATGAAGAATACTAGCGCAATTCATGATTCGATTAATATTTAGGCATAAAATATCGTTATTAGTATCGGTTTTATTATTTAGCTTGTACACGAGAAAATATTAACTGCTTATAAAAGAAAAAACTTTTTATAACTATAACTTTCTTACATATATATAGAAATAGTTTTACTCTCCGAGAACTGACTTTAATGCAAAAAATACTTCATGATAAGAACTTTAAAAAGGATTTCAATAACGAGTAAAAACTACATAATTCTATCCGCTCTTCTCGCCCAGCGTTCAAAAATATTTCTTCGATGATGTATATTTTATTTATCTCCCTTTTTACCACCAGTTGCACTCGAGAATGCGCTTCTTTCATATCGGATTGCATAAATGTCTTTCGAAGTCGTTACAAGGCCGCTCGCATAGCTCTGCGCGGATGTATTGTTCTCGGATTCTTAGGTACGAATACACTTACCGTTCGTATGTTACAATTCTCACGAGCGTGGTGTCTCGCCCCTGTATTTCCCCCCCAGAAACTTCATCCCCAGACTTTCGCACGTATACGTATCCACTACTCACCACTTACGCGAATACACTCAACAGGTTACTGCGCCCACAGAACTTACTGCTACGGTGTATTCAGCGCGATTTCGTTTTGTTTCTGTAATATACTCCGCGTTTTCTAAAAGTGAATGAGGCGATTGGAAAAGTAAAAGTAAATGGAAAAAGTTGGCGTCGACGAAATTGGAGAAAAACAGGGGAGGTTTTCTTCCTGTTCGAGTTAAAACGGTAATCGTCCAAATTAAATAAGAAATCTTTACATTAAGCAACAATTTATCATCAATTCGGATTAATCTTGGTAAGAATTTCCGTTTGTGTGATTACGCAGAATAAGGTAAACAACGTTACAAAAATATATTGTAAAATGAACAGAAACAAAATTACATTAGTTATTTTAAACACAATTTAATTACGTAAATTATATTCTTGTAAATTTTTCCTTGTTTTTTTCTATAAAATTTACTTCTTATAACTTGATATAGTTGTCAATTTTAGTGTTTTATTCTATATTAATATAAAAATTGAATAATCATCATTGACTGACATTACGGATAATGCATGTTTAAATTACAAATGCAAAATTCCGATCAATGACAATGACAACGAGTAGAGAAAGATGTCGAAAATGGAGTCAGTGGAGATGGTAATTGAGCATTGGTTACAGATTGCGAGGAGCCACGAGAACGGAACGGTCGAGCGAAAGGAAACTGGGTACAGGATCGAAGATAGAGCGGGGTAAAGATAGAAGAAGAGCGAGTTTCGCATTAGGAGTAATAGGCATTATCTCCATCGATCCTGACTCACTACCCCCGCTTCTACCACCTCGCCCATCACCCACCATCTCCCTAGAGCTGGGTGGGTGATTGGTTCGTTCGAACTAACGGGGAGAAAAAACGCATGGGAATTCCGCCGACCATGGGCACGGCGAATGGTATCCCGATCGCGAAATGCGGGTAGCGGACTTGGGAAGAATCAAGAAAGACGTACGTGACATATATAAATATTATTAGTAAGACGCCACTCTTGCGTCTCTTTTAAATGTATTTAGGTAGAAAATATAAAATTGTTTATGCGTATGCTTTATGCTTTTTAAAAGTATTTGTAATTTATAATAAATATTAAAATAAATATATAATTTACAAATATAAATCAAACTTTTATCAGTCGTATTTGTAACTTGCGAAAATATGTAATTTCTCCGAAATCTGAATTGATCAAAGCGCCGGCGCGCCGGAATCAAATTCCTCCGATTTTACGGTTCAATTCGACAAGTTTTCGGTTCCTGCAATTCCATTCCACCAACAGCTATAACTAATCAATATAAATTAGGACGTGTCGTTGGAACTTTGAAATCAACGACATACGGAGGAGCGTGATATCGCGCCATAGTTTTTATTACGATAGTTTTACCACTTTTCCATCACTGCACGGCTGCGGTGCGTCAGGTGAAAGAAGGATGACGGTGACTAATTGTCGTAAAGCCGATCATGATATGTCCTGCCTCGTAAATCTGATTGGCTACGCTTACTGACCCCGCTCGCAATCTTGCCGACGAGATCGCTCGACACTACACGTACGTCGTTCGACACCGAATTCGGGTCAGAATTTTAGATTCTCCGAAATCGCTTGCAGTCTTTTTCAAAGATCTAGAGATATAACATTTCTTGACGAGGCGTCGTCGAAGTAGAAACGGAAGGACGATCTAGATGCGATCGTCGAATGTTTTCAAGTGGAAATTGCAGATCGCGCGAGCTGCACAGTCAAAGACGGAGAAATAATGCGGTGATATTAAAATTACACATTGATGTGCAAACGTGAATGCATATGTATAAAATGTAACATAAAAATATGGTAAGATATTATTTTTTATTAATACGTAACCCCGCATTAATTATTATTAAACATTGACATATGTATTGTATATAAGTATGATATATTTGAATGTACTTTGCTATATAAAATGACAATATTGCAACGATTAGTTTTTTCGTGTTAAAGTAATCTATGTTGTTTATTACAGTTTCTGGCAAACTATATAAACATTTACATCAAATAGCATACAGCACAGAAAGATTATTTTCCTTTTCAATTTATTCATTTATTCCTTTTATGTTCAATTATACGATTACATTCAATTATAGAGCAAAAATAGAAAGTAACTGAATATCGATATAGACAAAATTAGCACAAGATAGAGCGGTTAATGTGTGAAAATGTAATCTCGTATTTTATCTAAGTTTGACCGGTTTAAGCGCAAAAAAGTAATTGAGCACGATCATGAAGGAAACCGGATTTTACATCGTGCCGCACGCACGCGATAGTAAACCGAGGTGAAAACGGCAATGAAAGAAAGAGGGCAGACCGATGGTAGAGAAAATCGAAAGAATGGTGACTAAGTGCATTACATAGTGAGAGCCATATTTATTTTCGTGGCATACCGTTCATCCTACGGTTCATCCTATGGTTCCGGGAACATCAGAAGATAGCTAGATAGATAGATAATATGACGCGCCAGCAGTATCTCTTGTCCAAGTATCGTTTGTCCTGTCTTTCCTCGTTTCCCTCTCTACTTCTCTGTCCTTTCTTCTCGTAACCCTTCCCATCATCTACGATGAATCCAGTGCTCTCTCCGATAAGTAGGTCTTTATTGAGATTATCTAGAGAACCTCCTGTTAGATTATTATAATGTTTGGGATATGGCACACAGTTCCAATCTAATAACCGAGTTGTTCTCCCAAATTCATTCTCGCGAAAGAGCTAGGTTCAGCGCTAACTTGCGTCATCTTTCATTCAATTTTACCGAATTTCCATAGGTCTCATTTTGCAGAGTAAGCCTCTGCATGCATTTGCGTTAAGCCCATTTCTCGCATTAACACATCAAGATTCATAAATAGTTCGGAAATTTCTAAAATGTTAAGAACAGTTGTCGAGATTGAACATGCAATGTATAACATAGTTGCTTTGAATTCACTGCTATCATAATTAAATGGCGAACGAACTTTCCAAAGCTTCCATGAAATTTTAGGTGGAATATTATAGAACTCGTAAATAGTTCGGATGTCTTCCCTACGTTGTAGATTCTCATTGAGAATTTGTATGTCCCTTTCAAGGATCGTGTAGAGTAAATTACACTTCCAAACAACAGATACGCGAGTAACTTCGTCTGTGAGAACGAGATCTTATTAGTGAAGTAAGAGCACTTCTTCGTCCAACAGCTTCAAGAATCGTTGGTGCAGTCACTGAAGAGAATGCGACGCATATTCGGATGCGCAAGGTAGCGACATAAAATTTTTAATAAGAACGCGGAAGGTGTAGCTACAATCCGTAGGATATTATACGTGTAACGAGGGTAAGCTTCGCGCGAAAAAAAGTCCACCATAATGCAAGTATGAAGATAGCATCCTCCCGCCCGTAGAGAGTAATAAATACGCAAATAAACTTTGCTCGTTAACCTATCGGACTTCGATAGACTCAGACGATCTTCGTTTAATTTGGTTGCGTGCATCAGATAAAAATACTGTATTTCGCGCATGATCGCGAAAAAGTACCCGTCTCTGGAGACGTAATTCGGATAATTGCGAGAGATGATGTAGATATAATGACATAGACTTATCCAGAAGTTTAGAAGTTGCAAACTTTACGGAAATAATTTGAACTGCGTTACAAAGCGTTCCTCCATGTTGTAATATTGGACGTGTTATCAATTATTTAAACAAGAGAAATCAATTTTTGTTTAGTTGATGGAGAACCTTGTCTAAAGCATTCACTCACAATTTAGTTATTTTAACTGACATCTTATGTAATACGAATATAAATTTGTACATTTTTCTTGAAAAAATAAATATTCTGTCGTTTTAATAATTAAAAGTAATTTGTTTAATTACCCTTTTAAAAAATAATCTTTCTAAATATATATGAATCTGTCAACAGAAAATCTTTCTATGAACATATTTGCGACAAGCATTGCATTAAAGGCTAAACCGCGAGGTACGTCGTGGTTTTAAAGTACCTACTGGATAATTCAAACTATTTCAAAACTTTCAACGCTTGCTGCTTTAGTCCTTGTGTACACGCGCGGTTAAAGAAGAAATATGTCATTACTTCTGACCTTGATATCACGCATAATATATGTAATATATCGTTAAGTTTATTATAACAAAGTAGTTTAGATAACATATTATTTTCTTACGTATATATTATTGTAATGTTGCATAATTTACGAAATAATATTACTTTTGACCTGGAGTACATCATGCATGCATTTAACTTTTACGGATCACATTTCCATAATAAAAAAATGTGTACTCAGAGAAACATAAACTTACTTTTATGCGCGTCTTACAAATATGTAAAAAGATTAAATTTCCTGTCGCGTATCTATTATACCGGTACACGTCATTGTTTTCACTCCGGGCATGTAACATTGGTAACGCGTTAGGTGAATGTGCTATAATATTAAGTGGTATCTTATGTAATACCTATCTACCTTATCTTCAAACGTCGAGCACTTTGTTTCACTACCCCTCACTTTGTGCTCTTTCTTCCTACCGGTTACCTCCTCTCTATCCTCGTTCGTAGAACGTAATTTAATTCGTCGAGCGGAGTAGAGGCATCAAAATATTAGCATATTGATCAGCCTACCGCGACCCGCTCTCTTAAATCCACGAGCGTAAAACGCACTTAATGCGAGCAACCACTTTGGTTGTTACTACAGCGAATGCAATATCCGTCGCGTGGAGTAACCGTCCGCGTTGTATTCGTTATCTGACAAGTTTTTACAACATGCATAAAAAAGGCGCCGTCGCGCACGCAGGTATAAGTTCTTCGTTTACAAACAAGACAGGCATACGGGGGAAGTGGTGACAATACTGCATGATGAATAGACATATTGTGCAACGTGCATTTTCGGTAACCTGCATAATGTACGCGGCTCAGTTGTATTCTGGACAAATAACGTCGTATCTCGTGTTGAAAAGATTCTATAAATACTCGATGATCTAAGTTTTGCAACGAGAGTAGAAAAAATATTATTCAAGTTAAGTGAAATTAAATTACGTTTATAGAGTGTAGATATAGATCATTAATATTGCATGTTACTTTTACTGAATTTATATTGCTTTACATTTCTTAGAAGAGACGTAAATGTAGGTGAGAGGCAGAAATAAAATACATATAATAAACCAAATGTAAAATTATTAAATTAAAAAGTTATATATAAATTATGTAATAGTGTAAGAATTAATTACCCAAAAACAGATTTTCTTATATTTTTTGTGATATTGATGTGAATAAAGAAATTGTATATATGCCTTTAAATGGCTTTGCGCGGAGGCAATCATGACAAAGGCGAGAAATATCCCTAAAATCCCTCTGTAAAATAGCTCCATCCCCACACATATTGAGGGATGCAACGCGTACGATAATAATGAATTTTCAAATATCGGCACGTGAACGTGCCTAATGATGGCGCGCGTTTTAGCGCAGGGACAACGGGCTTTGAAGAGGTACGTTATCCATGCTCGCCCTTTCAAACAACCCTTGAACGACACGCGACCTCCCGATTAAAGCAAATTTAACGCTAGAGATAGTTTTCGCGCTTGTAATATTTCTCAGCTATTCACAGCAGCAGTAGATAGAATCTACAGAGCGTCACGTATTATAATCACAGTTTTTGTTAGAACAAAAATAATCACAGTTCAGATTACACATTTCTCAAATATTCCATCGAAAGAGAAATGTCAAATGGATTTCGATACGAAATGCGATTAGTAGAGGAAAACGGTTCAATGACACTCAAGTTAAACTAATGAAATTAATATTGACTCACTGCCACTTGTTTTTCCGACAAAATAATTCAGGTGTATTTAACGATGCTTCCAACGCAAATTAAATGCTGCATATTGATAAAATAAATTTCTATCAATAATATTATTGCCAATTAACGTCAGTTAAAATATATAACTTATATACTCATTAATTGAAATTATCATCAATTGAATTTATCATCAATTTTTAAATATTCTATTAAACGATGCAAAATATAAATGGCTAGTATGCGTAGATATAAATACAATTTTTTTTCCAATGTTATTTTTCGCGTTTTACAGATTTTTAAATGTATTTCTATGAATTTACTTTTTATACCATTTCAAATACATGGAACGGTGTTTCTTCTAATTAAAGTTAACAATAAAATATTCCTCTTTATAAATGCGGAACGTATATATAGACAACTCCGAGAGAATAATTTCGCAAGATTACAAAGAAATAATTATATGAATTAATTATATATTGGTAAGATTCAGTCGCTATATAAATCAAAGCATCTTGGCGTTTATTATTACCGTACAACACTTGGTCACTCGAGCAGTCGATTCGATGGCACGTCGAACCAAACGATTTACGGTAGGTCGTGCATCTCGAGGCGCGAGAACTCGACCTGGCCAGCGAACACGACTTCCGCATCCGGCTTACAGCTGCTGCTTTATAGGGTAGGTGTACGAGGGAGTGCTCTAGTCACCCAGCCAACCAGCCAGCGCCGCGCCAGCTAACCAGTCAACCAGTCAACCAGCCAAGCGCTGGCACACCATAGATACCATAGCAGTTTGACATTTTCGAATCGGTGAAGTATTTACCGTTAACCAAGGTAAAACATAAGAAGGAACTTATTAATCATAATTCCTGTGAAACATTCTCTAATATTGACAGTAGTGCAGTCATAAGTAATGTTTTCCTTGTTATAGTGGAAAGGCTAAAGATTAAGTGACGAGCGGGATTGCAGTTAGGTGTTCTCATTTACCGAAAAATAAGCAAGATATAAAGTTACAGTTCAGTCAAAATTTGTAAATGTTTCTTGCATTGCTTTAATATGTTGTAGAATTCTACAATAAAAATATGTAATAAGTTTCTTTTTAAATAACAAAAGAAAATGACTCCGGCTTTGTGATTTCATTGGTATTACACTCATCTGCGAATTGTTAATTAAAAAACGTCTGTAATAAGAAAAGAAGATTATATATGTAGAATGTATCTTCATTTTTAAAATTATTGAATATAAACACCATTAGTTAATTTGTATTATAATTAGTTATATATCGTTAATCTTGCTTTTTTCAGAATTTTAATTTTCCAGAGTTTATTGTAATCAACATATATGTAATGTTGAATTATTCAGAAATTGCCATAAATATTGGCTAATCTTAAAGTTAAGAAAAGATTTAACTCCGAATTCGTCATATAGAACTGCTCATTAAAATTCAGATCGAGGTTCTTGGGGCATACTGTATATAGGTCATGTATAACAACGATGTTTCGGTAATAAAGATATTATCAGTTCCAACATACAATATCACGGAAGGTTTCTTAGATACAGCAATCATACAAACAGTGGTGAATAAATATACTTGCGTGTTCATTTTCCGTCCAATATAATACACGTTTAGCGTCGATCGAATTCTGCCATGTGCCTTTTTTCCCCGGATCGTCTTTCGCGGGTGACTCTTTCTGATGCCAAATTTTAGATTTATCCCTTTGCTGAAAAGGGGTCAGATTTTGCTCCGCCATTCGAGGCAACCAGCCAAGTTGCACGCAAACCCATGCGGTTTTCCACGTGTGTACTACGAGACTTCACGTTGAAACGGACAGTAGAGAAAGGAGAGAATTTCGGCGAAGATTCCGATTCATACTTCGTCCACTTCCGCGATGTTTCTTCTATGTATCCCAGCGTCGCCAGTATTGCCGTCCTCGTTCCCTCGGGAGTCGTATACGTAGGTATCGTCGAATATTTCGAACTCTTTGTCCGCGACAATGTCTTTTCTCTTCTCCCTCCCACCCTCGCTCTCATTCTCTCAATCTCTCTCTTTCTGTACATAGCGCGCCATTTGAGGGTGCAAGGGAGCCGTGTACGAGTCCGCTTGATATTACCGCGCTCGGTTTTTACGGGAAAATGGGTTCTAAGCACCGACAGCGGACTCGTTCCCGGCTAAAACAATATCATTTCATCCCACGATACCTGACCCCGCTCTCGCCGCCCCGGATCACTTGTTTGGCCGCGACAGGTACAGCCCCGACTTTTCGCATCGCATCCCATCGGTGGACTACGACCAGCAAGCTATTCGGTCCTCTGGGTCACGACTATACCAAAATCCGTACGACTGGGCGGGTGTAGAGCAGTGCGGTAGCATGGGCAGTAGTCGCAGCCATACCCCTCCGTCTCCATCAAGTTTAACTTGGCGCAGCGAATTTCCAAGTACCGTTTTACGAGTTTTCGTTGCCACTGGGAATAGACGGATCAGTCGTTACGCCGCTCGGCAAATGTTATTCCCGAAGTGAGTACCTCGTGGTATGCTCCCGGCCATCTCCACGGAGGAAGACTGATAATCAATTTTGCAACGCGATTCCAATTCGTTTGCGACGCATTTGGGGCTACGAAAATGTCGTTAGCCGAGTGGCTCTCGCTCTCATTCTATTACGGCGGACGCAAGTTTTTCGGTCTCCCTTTAAATCGCCCAGATTTGCACGATATCGCTTGATAGATTAGCCGGGTTTTTCAACAATTATGAGAAAGTAATTAACGAACCTCGAGATAGAGATATGTTTGTGATCTATGTATGTGTGTGTGTGTATGTGTCAAATATATTGATGTTCCTATAATATCTATGTATACATCGTATACCTGGAAAAAGGAACACATGTCGGGGAGAGAAATAGTTTTCTTCTACAATTTGTAAGTGTCACTTGCAACGCATATAAATTTACACGGCATGTAAGACGCGTATTTTATTTAGCGATAAGTTTTAAATGAGAGTTATCGCTGTAATATTCAGTGCTAGGTTTGTAGCAAACTGTTACCACGATTTGCATATTTATCATGTCGAGTTGGAATCGGAAAATACCCATTTCTATGCCCAACTCAGCAGAAAATGAAGTATGACTCCGGTATTTTCGGGGAAAGATACTTGAGGTGGTCGGTTTTTCCTTAATGCACATGCAAAAAGACAACGCGCGCTCGAGAAGTAGCTGATATCTCAAAGTAGTGCCAAATAGAAATGTCATCCATTTGAATAGATCCTACTGCCATAAATTTATCACAGATATCGACATTTACTAGACCGTAACCTAAATTTAGAGAAGTCAAAGCATTAATAGATTAAACAAAAATATTGGACGAAAAAACTTGTTGACCTCAAACGATGGAAATTTGAATATTTCTCTTAATCTTAAAAAGTCTATATCTTATATTAAATAATGAGAATATGAAATATGTGTTTATATGCAAATATACATATAAGAAATTTCAAACAATAAAGTAAAACAGGACCAATATAAATCTTATAATTAATTAAAGAAGATGCCATTTTCGGTTGGACTGGATCTTGGTAGGATCTAACAATAATATTTCTATATAAATTTTGTATACTTTTTCCAACTCAAACTGCGCGTCGATTATTTGTCGGCCTTAAAACACAGCTTTTTGTGAGAACAGTAAATTCACATACTTAAATCAATAGTCGATTTAACTTTAAATGCTAATAAGCATCCTATTTAAAGAATTTACTGTAAAGAATTACTGTAAAGAATTTATTGCGAAAAATATCACCCTAGCCAGAGTTGAACTTGGACCTCCCTACAATCTGTGACGGGCGTTTTTTAATCGACGCGCACTTTACTGAATTGGAAAAAGTACACAAAACTCCTACAGACATATTATTATTAGGCTACCAGGAACCAACCCGACCGAAAATAGCATCTTCTCTAATTAAATGTAAGAAATTTCAAATAGATTTCTAGATTACTACAAAATTCAACCTCTCTCATGCAATGTATGATAATAATAATAATAATTTGGAAGATTAATTAAGCTGATTAAAAGAATACCGGTATACCCTGGAGAGTGCTTCTAATTTATTTTTATATTAGTAGAATTTTCATGAATAAGAATAGCTTTAATGTAATTTTATTTCAATAATGTCGTCCGTAATTTTACATCTTGGCTGTTTCCAACTACTGTTTTTGTTTCAATCCATGATAGAGCGCAATGAACATTCTTTGCCGGATTATTATTAATAAAGATCTAAATTCACATAATAAAAAAGATATTCTATTATAACTCTTCTTGCTATGTCGCGAGAGCTGAGGCGATTAATATATCGCTTCTAAAAGACAAGACGAAGGTATAAAGAGAATAAAGAACTTATATTAACGCTTTCGTTATTTGAGCTGTAGTTTGTTATTAATTTAATTAAAATAAAATAAATTTAATATGCTATATTTTTATTGTTTCCATATTTTCTTAACTTTGAACTCAAGTTTTTGGTTAAAAGTAAATTATTTTGCACAAAATATGTATTAAAAAAATAGAAAATTATTATATCAGATTTTATCAGTTTGCTACGTAGTTGTAATATTTTTAGATCTTAACGTAATAATAATAATGTATAGGATCTCCTCATGATCAATGCAATTTATCAATGTATTAAGCAGATCGTATTATAGAACACGTAACTAATGTATCGCAATAGCAACAAGGAATAATAGTGTAATACGACTAAAACTTGTCTAAAATATTTGTCTAAAATATTTGCTGCAAAATCAATATTCGTGAGATATAAGACAATAATTTAACTTGTCAGAAGTCTATGCAAATTTATAGTACGCCTTCGATTTCTGTTCTCTACAAATGAGTAACATGCATGCAAACGAGAAGAAAGCCTTCTGCACAAAAATATATACGAATAAGTAATATATTGCCTTTGTGTAGCATGTACATTTTAATGTATATATAACTACTCGCGTACATCATGTCAATTTATTTTTAAATTTTAATTTACATAGCAATGAATAAATGTTGTAATTTACTAAGCCTTATTTACTATTATAAAATTGATAAAATGATTTTTTGTTCCATCGATTATAGAATGAATACTTTAGAAATAATTATATTTTCAGAAATTAAGAATAGCATGGGATAGCACACACATGTTATGACATTTAAAAATTAAATGCATTTCTCATATGTAGATAATTCAACGGTATTATACATTTCTGCGATTATTTAAATGTATAATACTTGGTGGTGAAATAAAGTGGTCAGAGAAAAAAATTTCAAATAATTCATGTACGCTTTGATCTACTGGTTCCAATCCTCCACTAAATATAATACTACAAACAACTGCATCATATTAAAACATCTGCGTATTTGTGGTCAATTATTCCGGCAATGGAATAACGTGAGTTAATTTCATAAAATAATGCTCAGAATATTATTAACAAAATGCTCGTAACAAAGAGAAGAACTCAATCTCTCATTTTAACGTATTTAACGAAAGTATTAGCTTAGCTTAACATCGAGATTTTGTTATCTCTACATTAAGTTTATCAAAAATATGTACACAAAAGCTATATGCATAATGTGCAAGATTAGTATTGTAATTTAATTTATTCCTATAATATCCATCGAAATCTGCCATAAAGTAAACGCTGTAATAATTACCTAGGTAATTGTAGTATAACATAATTGATTGTTTTATTTGATCTACAATGCGTAATAGAAACAATTTTTCTTAACATTTTCAAAATTTACGCCAATAAACGATCATTTTCGCCAAAATATGTATAATTTTTTCGTACAATTAAATCGATAATGTACAATTTAAGAGAAGATTAAATATCGCTTATGACTGATTTACGCTCGCAATCTTAAAAGCTGTTAGACAGTATGTCACTTCGAGACTCAAGGATGCTCCGCGCGAGATCGAAACAAGCCGCAATCAAAGACAGGCGTGGAAAACGCGGAAACTTAAGCACAGCCGGATAAAGTGGCCCCGTAGCGGATAGTTGGCAAGAGGCCGTGCGAGTGGATGGCGCGGGTACACGAGGGTGAATATAGAAAGGAGGGTTGGTAACCGCCCCTGCGAGGTACCTACGCGGCATTGAGAACCGCGGATGGTAGTGGCGCGGGCTGGCGCGCCAACTAAAATTGAATCTGCGAACGAAACTTCGGTAACCTCGTCAGGAAACCGAAGCTAAAGCCATCCATCGCTCGCGCTTTCATCGGCGCAGAGCCATCGTCGACTTCCCGTTTTATCTGGAAGAATTGTTCTGCCTCTTGTTGCCTACTCGTTTGCCACTTCTTTCCCGATCGTGCACTCACGCACGTATGCGATAGACTCTCGAGTGTTCCTCGGAGATACGGACCTACGTGTATCCTCGTGTCTCGCTAAATTAGTTTGGGGCACGGGGACGTCTGACGATTGAGCCATGTTTGACATGGATCAATTTATCGATTGTCACGGCCGTTGAAGTTGGCTAAACTCACTGAATCGATGAGACAAATTTTGAAACATTATGAATTTGAATGACAAATGAATATTGAATAATGCAGCGTATACGGCTAATATTTCGAAAATTAGCTTTATTATTTTTGAAACAAGAAATCAATGGCTCTTTGCTAACTGTTAATAAAGTAGTTTCGAACACTATAATTGTTCATTATTTTAACCTTCTGTAACTTCTATTGGCATTTATCTAACTAAAAGCGTGGTTGGATAGATGATTAAAGTTGATAGTGTAATGCTATACTGTAATAGCGAAATACTATATTGCAAAGTTTAACAATTCTTGTTATTGTAAAGATATTTTTTCCGCAATCGCTCGCGCTTATGGCAATTGTTCACTTCCGAAATAATATTTTGTGATGCAAATTGACAGTAAGAAGGACTGAACCTTTGCGGAATTCAATTTGTGAACTACGGCGTTCGCGAATTGCGTTTAAACGAATTTCACGTACTAATGGCCGCCTCCTTGCTATTACAGTATATCGAGCAGACAAACAACTTTACGAGCACTTACCCTTTAGGTGCTAGGATCTATACGTGGGAGTGTGCATCCACCAGTTTCCAGAGGGCTCAGAAAAATCATTGTCTCAGAGAAGCCTTTCGATACCGAGCGAGAGAAAAACCGATGTTGTTGTGCATATCGAATAACGATATTGATGCAATTCATATAAATATTTTTTGCCAATTTCTAACTGTATATTTTATAAAAATTGTCGCTATATATGTGTATATATATGTGTAAATACTATCCTTTATCTTCTAGTATCAAGTAATATCAAATTTTTAATTGCTATAATCATGAAAATGAAGACATTATTAAAAGCGTTCCATAGTTTGCATTTACATAATCAGAGAGCATTAGCTACTTTACTAATGGTAGTTTGTGATGAGAGACCATTGACACGACGACCATTATAACATTACGTTGCACCATGTGACTCGCGGCACGCCGAGGTACAATGTAGTACCACCTGACGCAAAACCCATCGTTTATAACGTAGTTTTCAGATTGTTTAGATTAATCGTTCTAAAATTATGTTAAAAGTTTCATTGCAAGCCATATATTATAATAACACATCCTCGTATCTGCATCCTTTACCTTTATTTTACATTCATTGTGGTAATATATTGTTGCAGATAAAAAATGTTGTCGCAATTGGAAAAGTATAAACTTCTTATCACAATCTTTGATTTTATAGATTATTTTAATTATTATGTCGAGCTAATTAAAGAGCAAAGTTTTAAATATTAGTAATTAAAATAAGTTTATGTGCAATCTATGTTAATATTAGTTTTATATAGTTAGCAATAGTAATATTAAGCTTTTAGTGTTTTATATTTTTTTGATCGAAATCATATCATTTGTATATTTTAAGAAAGTAATTTCTTCGCGGCAACTAATTGCACTAAAAATTTTTGTTAATTTTTTTCCGCGAGTGGTCACGTCCAAAAAGTGGGAAATGCTATTGAAACCGGACCCTAATTTAGTTAAGTTGAGATGTTAATTGCTTTTCCTCAATTCCTCCTTTTGCTTTGCTTTAGCCTTGCCGCCCATTATAAAAAGATATTGTAAATAACGAACGACGAAGTCTTTCCAGGTATCAAATGTGCTGGTCATAAACCATAGTCTAACTACAATTGGAGTTTCTCATAAAAGAATAACAATGGGAGAGAAATTCGTAATGGTTACAGAAGGAGAAGAGATTCGAGAAGCGGGTCTCCGGAATCCGCTTCGGGTTGTTTCGTTCGCCGACAATTAGTAACGATTGATCCTCGAAGAACGGGGCGAGGTACGAGAATCGTCGCACGGGGAAATGTCGTGATGTCGGGTGATTTTCGATAAATTGCATGTGTCCACCCTCGCTCACGTAGCCGACATCACGCATACTACGTAGGCCAAGTATATACGTGGCGATGTGGCACGGCGTGCCGCGAACTTGCGTCCTTGTTACGCTCCCATGACACGTACGTTCGTGATGTAACGGTAACTACTGCTAGTACGTGCTAAGTGTGCGCGGCTAGGGATTGCCCTATTGGCAGCTGTACGTATTCCATTCTTAGGATTACGTACACGTATGCAAACAGCCGCGTGCGAGGGCATGTACCACTGCGTCACCGATATATTATCGCGACTTTCCGCGTCGAAGGGCTGAGCGAGAGATGTTATCCGGGCACACGTTGTGCGCGGACGGAGCCAATCCGGCTCGTGTGCGGCCGGTTTCTCCCCTTGCCTAGGTTTTTTACTTGAACGGAGAAAAATTCTGGCTTGAGCGCCATTTGAGTAGCGTTTACGGGGGCTCTCTGGAGCGACGCCAAGGCCATCCATGGATTTCTTCGCGCCTGGTTTAATAGCAATTATGCATTTTTAATCGGCGGATAATCGCGGGACTTGAATGCTCGTGACGCGGTTATTACCGGCAGATGTTGTCGCAACGCCTGCTACCTCGAGGCAAATTAACGGGAGCCAGGCTCCCGTAACGCGCACGGCAAGGAGATTCACTTTTTTTTCAATGCTAAAATCAATCGTGAAGTTGTTGTAAAATAGTTCAGATCGTTAACAGATAGATTGCAACGCGCATTTGAATTTCAATGCGGAAGACAGGCGACCGAGCTGGTCTTGCTTCTACCCTCTCCCCCCTTTCACTCCACAAGAGAAGTTAGCACTTCTTTTATGGGCGACCGAAATTGGAGCGTGGAATGATCGTAGCTTTGCAGAAAAGTATAACACCCTAATATGTATCGAAGAAACGTTCAATTTGCAAACTTTATTCAACAGAAAATGTGCCAAAATAAATAAAACTATATATTTATTTGCGTTGGAAAAATATCTTTGCTTGAATCGTTCGCTCGATTATTTCGTTATAATAGAAAATTTCTGTTGTAATCATGTATGTATTTTGGAAAAATATGCATTATATATAGACTTTCTTGACATTTTGATAAGCGTATTTTTTTACTTTTATATAATAATAGTTAAATATTAGTATAGTTTATAATTAGAAAATTCGAATTTTATCTCTTTCATGCAATCTTTCCTTTACTCTTCTTCACTTTTCATGTCTAAATCTAAATTACATATCATGTAAATTTTTCGTTTAAAACGTTAAGATTCAACGCTGTATTTAAACGTTTAATATATAATAAAAATGATAAGAATTTTACGGCGATTAAAATTAGACGATTCAACGTCAATAGCGTAAACGGTGTATATCGTTCTAACAAATAACGATGCCGAGTCTAAGTTTTTTTAGAGCGGCGCTCAAATAACAGTGCAAAATAAATTAAAAAAGTGGCACCTGATTTGTTGGCGGGTGTTGGCGTATGGCTGAGCGTAGCTGCAGTCAACTTAGGTGGTTCTAGCTTCTGCGGGACGCTGTGTGCAGGTATCGGGCCCGGATTCGTCATGGTGGTCATCGTCGTAGGCATCATCAAGGTCGACATGGTCAGCATCTTTACGACGTGAAATTTGTCTCGCCGTGGTGAAAGTTGAAGGGCGCAATTTCGTCACGTGACCGAAATAAATTCTCGCGGGTGAGGGTGACACTGGACGCGCTACGCGATCGCGATCTCTATCAGTATCCTGTAATCCGTAATGCGATCGGATTTGGGGGAGAGATGATCAGCAATGCGTGCGGAGTAAATGGATCGTGAGTGCGCCGCGGAATTTCGTCAATGATCGATCGAAGGAACGAATATACGGTCGTGATTAAGAGGTGGATCGAGCACTGATGTTAGTGTCCCACGAATACGGCATCACTCGATTGGTGTTATTTGCGTATCCGCACTGCAACACGTTCGATATGTAGTTGTTCGTCCACGATAAAAGACGGTGTTGCTCATCGCATGTTATACGCCTCACGATCTATCGCGTCGTTATATAGATCGTCGCGGCTCTTCTTTCTCGCGTCATTACTTCACTCGTTGTCGCACTATCATGGATCTCGAATTTCAAGTAGCGGTTAACATTTGCCGCTGTCTCGGTTTTGTCGAACTTTTTCGTTCGACTTTTTTGGACGACAGAATGTCAGAGCAAGCAAACGGTGCTCTTGCAAAATTATGTTTGCGAAATCTATAAAAACTGCAGAAACTTGACAATTTCGAATTCAGTGTTCGGTAGTTTCCTCGTGAACATCGGAGCGCACAGTTCGCAAAACGATCATTTCAGCAATCAAGTTCGATGATCTTCCTATTTCTTCATTCACGTGTGCCTCCGGTGGTTGTAAACTTTCCTCTCGTTTCAACAATTTCCTCCCATTCTTTCACGTTGTTCGCGCACTACGGTTCATCTACGGGAAGGGCTGCGTTGAAGCGTGCTGGCGCACGCGGTACTGCGTGCGGTGGCGTCTGTGCGTGCGAAGCGTAGCGGCGCGCGTCGCGTTGCCAAATACGCGTGCCCTGAACTCCACGAATAAGCGTCACCGCGCGAGAAACTTATGTAGGACACAGCAAAACGAATAGATTTGTTCGATATCTGACGTTGCCGATGACGATCGTGCACGGGGGTATTCAACAAACAGTGGCAGCGGCGGCAACGTAGGTGGTCGCAACGACGGCGACGTCGTTCTCTACGCTCTCCACGCTACGCGCGTTACGTCACGTCCGGCCGAGCGTAGAGTCGGAACTCGTCTGGCGGGGTGAGCGCGAAGGGACGCCTGCCTTTGCCTGCCTGCCAGCCTGCCAGCCTGCCAGCCCTGGACGCCCGCCGTCGCGACGCCCAGAGGCGCCGGCGTTCCCGAGCGTCCGCGGAATCGCACGAGCTAAGACGCGAGCCAGCAGTCGCTCGTACGCCGCCACGCTGAGAGGGTTGTTCGATGCGGGAGCCAATGTAGCACTATACGATGATGCGTCTCGAATTATATTAGCGATATTTTTCGCAATTTAATTTTTCACTGGCAATGCACGATGCCTTCGTCTAGATTAAACGTCAATCAATCTCCGGGTATTACTAGAGCATATTTTTTTGATATATTTCTTTTAAGCAAATGTCTATCAACTTTTAATTTTAACATCGGCAGTAATTTCCTTTTTTAAGTCAACCAAACAGATTTAAAATTTCCTTCTTTAATATTGACGCGATATTAATAAAATTGCTGAAAATAAATCGACGTTAAACATTTTAAGATAATATATTGAGAGTATCTATTAGTTTAGATTTCTTCTTTTATCTTTATCGATTTTCTCTTTCTTTCTCAATATTTTTATTAATATGTTTAATTTTGTGATGACTTTTGTAGGTAAATAATAATTTTATATAAGAATTGTCTTTATTTATAATTGGTATTAAAGAAAAACTTTAATCTGTAAAATTATTGATTGTTAAAACATAAAATTAATCTCTTTTTCTTTCTCTGATAATTTAAAATTTTTTTTATTACAAATGTTTTATTGGCAATAACAATAATACAAAATGCAGAGATATAGATAAAAGAAATTGTATCAATCTGTTACAATGAGAAATTACATAAATCTGAGCTTTTATATATTTGTCTAATAATTTAATATTAAACGTACAAGTAACTCGATTTGTTTAGGTACTCCAATTTTTCAATAAAACAGATTTTTCTTTAATATATATAAAGATTATTTGTATATGAATATGAAACTAGGAGATCTGCTTTAACAATATCACTTTTGTAGTCTGACACATATTGCAAGATTCACAAGAACTGCAAAAATAATATAAACGTTTCTGAATATCTGTCATATTTAACTATATTACATTGTATGCATTGTCAATCATCATTGCATTCTTTGCATCAAATACTTTACATGATTTGGAATACTATATATATAATTTTACAATAAAACTGTTTTTTTTTTGCAAGAGACTGTTACAAATAAACATACTCATCTTTAAAAAGATATAAATTAGTTAAAATATGCTGCAATGCTTTACGTTTAATATACTATTTTGAAATTTATGAACGTGACGAAAATATATTTTGAAAAATATCTGACATATGAAAACATGAATAACAAATTAACTGATGGTGTTTTTGATTTTTAAAACTGATAAATTATTAGGAAAAATTTAGCTAAAATTACATTTCGCGTTCAAATAACTACATATATATATATATGTAAATGTGCAATAATGTTATCTTATGTATATTTATAAAATGTTACATAACATTACAATGAAAGTAATCTTTTGCGTTAATTAAATACCTATTACAATATTATAGTTTTTTAAAGTACATGTAAATATATTTTGTAAGTGTCTCATTTATCAATTAATAAAAAATATACTTTAATTGTTATAAATCCATTTATACTATTTATAGCATAAATAATATATACTAAAGTAATAGTATCACACAATCTATACTATTTCATTTGCTCAAGTTCTTATGAACCTAATTTGTAGAAATGTTTTTTGCATTTCTTGCATTTAATCTTGAAAGTAGAAAAAAATAAAAACAAATAAAGAAATAATTATATTAAAGTAATAGAGTTCGTTTTAGTCTTCAATATTACGACAATTTCAGAACAAATTCCTTTCACTTCCTGCAAAGCTATGTCAATGCTCAATATCTCTATTGCGTTCGAAATGGAATAGCGTCTGACCTAATGCGACCCGTATCTACTGATCCATTAAGTGGCGCCACTCGCTGGTAGCAGATCGAACTAGGGTGATTGCGATGCTAAGCTCCGTCCAAATACCGAAAGGATTCCCCTGCCGTTTTCGGTAACATTGATGCAGGGCAAAGACAGGAGTTGCGTTTATCTTATTGAGAGCTTCTCGATTGAAGTTGTAAGGAGGAACGAAGTTTATATTACGAGCCTGTGGTTCTTATAAACATAAGATAACTTTGTCTGACGCTTTGATCGAGAAATGAGGATCTCGAGAAAAAAATCACAGAAATATTGTAGATAAAAATTTGTGATAATTGCATTCCAGATATCTTATTGTAGAAATGTACTATAACACTACTAAAATATCTCGATAATTAATAATTAGCAATTTATATGCGAATAAATATTAGTATACGCACATACACATTATGCGCAGACTAACATTTACGTAAAAAAATATTTTTGCAATTAATTGTAGAGGCTGTTATTTTTGCTAGTTGATAATTAGACGATATTCATTAAGCTTCGAAATTACAGTTTATTGGCGTTTACATTTCGTATTTGCGACGTAGCCGTTCGAATCAATTGAAATACGCAAGAGGTAATTTCATGTTTTCATGCATGGTCTAAAATGACATTTGTGGTATTAATGAAAAGTTTCGAAATGCTTCATATAACGAAGCTTTAAAACATCGTGCACATTGATATCATCCTGTATTTAATCTCTGGTATTGTCGCTAATTACAGAGTTAACCGTTCTGTAATTTGGCGCCAACGTGCGATGCGCTTTATTCATGTAATTTCATAATAAATAGAAACAAGTGAAATCATAAAGCATATTATCATGTGATTAAATGGAAAGTCAATGTTTAGTCTCCGTAATTTTAATATCAAATTACAATGCCTGTAAGCCATTAATACACTTACTTAATTTGCTGAATTTGAAAATTTTCTTTTACGTACGATTATTTATGTTTAAGTTCTTTAGATATCTAATATAAACTACTTCTCCTGCTTTTTCACTTTCAGTTATTCACAAATTTCTATATTGGCTAACGAAAAGTAACGCATCTTACTCTCTAAAATTCTTCTATAACATAATTAGAAATTTGTAAATGATAATTAACTGACGATTGATTTTTAAGGTACATGATTCCATGCTTTATGATATCAGAAGATACAAAACTAATTATTCGTTATAAGTTTGTCAAGCAAAACTTCAGTTTTCCATGCAAACTACTTTTAATTAATCGAATTTAAATATAAAAAAGATAATAATCCTGCGCTTTCAGCATCGATATAAAAAAATGTCATGAGGAGTGAAACCTTGGTGGCTTGCAGACGAGCTTGGCTCATGTTCAAGCTTATAAATAATTCCGTTTGTGGCCGCAATCGCAGTACTTGCTGACTGTAAGGCATAGGGGACAAAGTGACATGCGGAACGCATGGTGACGCGATACTGAGCACAGGGAATCTATGAACTATTGGCATGAGACATTGCCAAAAAGAAATCTACACCAACCGATATTTACTGCGACACAGATTTTGCTGCTACTTTATTGCAACAATGACGCCATTTTTTACTAATCCTTTCCATGCAAGATGTTCTTGTTACATTGTAAATTGTATATTTTTCCTGTGACTGAAAACGACTTTTAACATATTATAAATTATAAAGAATATCGCGTTATCTATTTTAAATTTATAAGTTACCTTTTGTTTTTATTTGCTTACTTTGAATTTACTTTAAAATAAATTGACTTAAACATCGAGTTGAAATCTGGTATAGGTATAGGTATATCTACTCGACAAAATACGTTAACTTGTACTAAGTTGCTTAGGTAAAACAGCGGGATATTGTATAAGATATCTCAATAAAGATTATATTATTATCGTCCTTATTACTACACCCACGAAGAATATTAATCTAAAGTATGTTACGTTGCGTTAGACAAGATTTCTCATTATCTTGAAATAACGAAGAACCTGATATAATAAAGACGTAAAGACGGTGGATACAGTTTTTTCGCCTTTTTCATATATTCTTAAGATTACAACTTCGCGTCCTTTTCGTTTTGCGATATTCGCGAGATTACGGCAGGGTTAACCGAGTTGATTGCAGATAACATCGCAGAAGCACAACAATGTGGCCTGAGCGATTTTTATTTTCCGCATATTAGTTCAAATTCCATCATAAATTGGCTCTTTCACGGAAGAAAGACCGTAGATGGGGCTTCAAAATGAAGCGAGAACCGATGGGGAAACGTAAAGTTCCGTGATGGAGGGAGCTAGGAGCGTGAGACGAGAGGGCCGAGCTTACACACAGATAGAAGATAGAAGGACGGAGGATGAGCCTCGGGCGATTCGCTCGACATCGCTATGTTGCAGTAATTGCAGCTAATTAAGAGCTTGAACTCTCTCGTCTCTCCCTCCCTCCCTCTCACCCCCTCCCTCCCTCTCTCTCTCTTTCTCTCTCTTTCTCTTTCTCTTTCTCTCTTGTCTCTGTCCTAGGGCCCGTGCCGGGCCTTCTCCAAAGGGCACGTGGTAACCTCTGTGTGCTACGTCTTTCTATCTGTCTAACCGCCGCCGTCTTGTCTACCATCTACCGCCGGAAACAGTACATCAAAGTGCCGCTCTACCAACTACCGCGATCAACGAAGAGAATGTTTTGCAAGAACGGACAAATATCGTTTCTTCTTCGACCCTTTTAGGATAACGACTAATATAATTGCCACCGTGTCTAATTACCAGTGAGATACTGTCAAATACATTATTGTAGGATAGATACCTTGCACGTGCAACGATTGAGATTAACTACTTTGGAAAGCGCTTCTGTCTGAACCCAATATACATAACAAGTGACTAACCGTATAATAGTGCAGCCGCGGCGGTGAAATGATAGTGAAGTTTATTCAATGTATTCAATGCAAGAATTACATATAACATTAAAAGCTTAATTAGACGTTACAATTGATTTGCTTTAATTTAAATTGTTTTCTAGCATTAGAAATAAAATTGTTTTCTTTTATTCTGATATTTAAAATAATGTATTATACTTGATGTTTACTGTTATTACGCTATCAAAGCATGAGGTTATTATATGATTTTTAGTTTGTAAATACTGTACACAGAATATACTATATCAAAATTTACGATAAATTTCAGTGTTAATTAGTATTTAACAAACATAAAAGTAATAATCGTTAGCAGTTTTTGAATATTTATTAGACTAATTTAAAATTCATAGATTCTGAGAAGATAATTTTGTATTTTGCGCTTGACATAAAAATAACGCACTTTATTTGTGGCACCTGACAGTCGTTCATATAAAATACGCACGTTTTCTACGGTAAAATACGTAGGTGTATGCAGATCAAAATAACAAGCGCAGTAATATATGTGGATATTTTTGTGTCAGAGGCCAAAAATCTAGGTAGAGCAATCTCATCATAATACTTTTTTGGAAAGATATAAATAAATGTAAAAATAATAAAAACTTTAACCTATACTATATTTACCTACGTTTTAAATTCGCGTAATCTTTCTTTTTTTAGTCGATTATTATATTCGTATAACCCCAAATTATCAAAGGTATTACTTTGCATTCTACCAACGTCTAAAAATGTAGCAAAAAATCTTGAGTTTATAATTATTGCTAAAATCAAATTAGATCAATTTATCAAAACTTCGACTTACAATTAGAGTAAACTTAAAGAAATATTTTTTAGAGAATAGAATTTAGAGAATAAAAAAGAGAGATAGCATATATATTTCAATTAATGCACTATTTATAGATTCAAAAACGAAGCTTTGATTAGTCATTAGCAAGCGGTTCTTACTAATTGCCAAAAATAATATTCGCGAGTACGTCATTCGTCATTGTGCAAGCATCTGTAATATCGATTATTATAGATGGTGACATTCCCAGATGTCTAATGGTTGTATTGCGCGATATGTTCCATGGTTATAGTAGCTTAACAAGTCAGCCTCTTCGAGTCGGGATATTGTCTCCCAGAGTTTCGCCGTCGTTACCACGCTCGCTTACGTTTGATCGATGACTCCTCCATCGGGCTGATAGACGACATCGGTTACAACTTGCCTTGTAGTAGACGCAGGAAGTTCATACGTCTATTGCGCGTACACACATCTGTCAGCCTCAAGATTAACGGGACAGCTTGTCCACGTGGTTATCCATATTGGAACGTGTACGAAAATTTATGGACGATAATTCTAATCGTTTTTTTTTTGCAATATGAGTAAGTTGTTGTCAATTAGATCTGCGAGAAAAACGCTCATTTTTTTTAAATTTGCATAAGAATTACTAAAAAGTCAAGAAGAAATAAATCATATGGACATATTAGACGTTAAATGTAATGTGACTTATTCCTTTTACTAGATTTCACAATGTTATATAGTTAAATTTAAAACTAAGTCAAATATTATAGATAGTAAAAAGTATATTTTATAAGATATATCTAATGGAAGTATAACTTCTATTATTACTGAAATCTGATAATGTCTTTTTATAGTTACTAAAAATGTAATACAGCCTTTCTTGATTACATATTATACTAATTAAAAGGAAGAAGTTTAAAGTCCGTCTGCGAAGTAATAAGTTCACGTTGTGCGTGTTGAATTTTTCGTGCTTCGTACACTCGCCGCGTCGTTTTCTCTTGAAAGTTCGTGTCCACATAGTAAAGAGAACGAGATATTATGTAATTGTAACTTTGCGTGATGGTATAATACACTTACAATAATTTTGCATATTTTCTTAAGTACTGATATACATATACTACAATTGTGTTCGTTTTCTTATCATATCTTGCTCGATATAGCATGCTGTGCGTAAATATATACATATATATACATATTTACATAAAGCGACTATCAATATGTACTGAGGGAAAAAGTCAACGCATGCAATTTACTCCGCAAATAAAAAATGTTTGAGAACAGTTAACAAGCAAAAATTAATTTCGAGAAATTAATCTGAATGTAATATCAGTAAACAAAAGAAATCTTCTTGAGAACAGTTAACAAGCAAAAATTAATTTCGAGAAATTAATCTGAATGTAATATCAGTAAACAAAAGAAATCTTCTTCGTTACAACAGTAACAGTTGCATTTACTATCTAAGTTTAACAATTAGGAATTTTGCAATTATGAACGAGCGATATAACAGTCTTTCGTGACTAGAAGCCTTGTGTCCTTTGTAAGAAAATTTCAAACGAATTATCGGATTTCCGTGCACGTATAAGTAAAGACATGCACGCATAGATGCGCCATCACGACTAAGATGATATAGTGATCCATCTAGCAAGTAGTTGGGACAACTTAGTTCTCGTGCGTGCGAGAGTTTCCGTGTCTCTGTCGCTCCTCCCTTCTCCCGTGGGTGTCTATTCTCGCATGTACATGAGCATGCACACTAATGTGGACAGATACAAACATTCATATATATACATATACACACTTTCCCGTGACGTACAACCCTGTTCGTGGGGTAGACAGCGGCTAATCTACGTGTACGAAACCATTTAATACACAGCAGACAAAGGTGGGCTCCCAACGCGCGCACGCATACGTGTGCCCGGTTTCGAAGATGTGCTCGTGTATCTATAGAGAGGAAAGAGAGGGATAGAGAGAGAGAAAATGGTAGCAAGATAGGAAGCAGTCAATAATTCACGCATTACTCTCGGTTATTATGCTACTGTGGCCGTGTGGTCGGCAATTCGGCTTTACATTCGCTTTACCAACCATAGTATCGGCCGAATCGCGCATACGCTGATTTACTAATTCGTAACCGCGCACCACGTCCGATAGAACTCTATCAACTTATTTATAGGAACTCACAAGCAACGCGTTCTTTCCCTGCGCGCCCTCCCATCCGCGTCGTTCGATTTATGCTCTCTCGCGGAATGCTTGCTCGCGAGAGTGGTCCTTGCAGGTATACCATCTCGAATTGTTGCGCGTACGTATCTGCATGATAATGGAGCACCCGGATACCTCTTGGCTGCGATCGCATCTTCGGGCGGGACGCAGTAATTTCCAGCCGTGCGCAACGTCGAGATGAAACATTAGACATTTCGAGCTAGTCGCAGCTAAAATCGCATCGCTAAACGGAACTTGCGTCGCTCAAAACGCTTCTTGATTCGTTTGTATCTGGTCTTCCGCTTTAGCTTTCGCTCGGTCGCATCAACACTATGTAATAGAGAAGATAGATGACGATCCATTTTCTAACGATCGCCCACGTATATGTTACAAACGACTTTAACCAGCAGATTAATCAACGTACTGGAGCATCTTGACACTTGTGTGATTGTGCTAAACGAAAGATAAATGTTGCTTAATAACCAACTTTATGCAAATGTGTGTTATCTTTTCGCAAATTTATATGTAAGCTTAGTAAATTTGTACAATTTTTAATTACAGTATTCTCACCGTACTCTTTTATGTAATTTTCTATTGTGCACTGTTAAAATGTAATTGTTTGCACACTGTTGAGAAAAATCTCCGCTTATAACCATCGACTGTGATGAAAGAGATACTTGTCTATGCTACCTTCTATGTTAAGAGCTGATCCATGAAAAATTAAAACATGTCTTGCCGCTATTATTTACCTTACTGTGACAGTAGAGAAGAATAAAGTAGCAACGGAAAAAGAAAGATCACTTTTTACTATGTCTGAGCAGAAACTCTGGCCTGTTTGTCTTACGCTAATTAACTGAACATGAAATATTTTCCACAGACGCCTGGGGTCTTTTAGGTCGCAAGTCAGGGAAGAAAGAAAATAGCACATGGAAAGGAGACTAAGTTGGGGAGTTCCTTCTATTCAGCATTTTTTCGGCATTTTGTCAATTTTTTTCTTCTGCAATATAAATTATTAAAATTACTAGAATATAAATTATAAATAAACGAATAGGCGAATTAACAATTAAAAATTTGTTATGTTAAATTAAGCTTTTTTGAGTAATGACAAACGCAAGAGAGTTCTTAACTTCAATATTCCAATAAAAATACTTTTCGTGTCTAACAAGTTTGCAATCTAATTAACTAATTTATTTTTTGTGGATAAATTTTACAAGTGTTTCGATATTTTTAATATCAAAAAGTTTTTTTAATATATCGAAAGATGACAAAACTCCTTGATCACTTCTGAAAGCAAATGTTTGAAATCAGAATGGTTATATTACCATTTTCTTAAGATTATTCTGTTTCCATTCCATTGTACGACAAGTTCCGTACTTGAAATTCATCGTGTAATAATCTACATTTTATATTAAAATAATAGCACATCGAGGTTCCGTTTGATAATGGATCTTGCAAGATAAATAATGTCAAGTCCTTCACTGTGTTTTAGGATCATTATAACGGAGGAAAGAAAGAAAAGACGGAGATCGTTGCAAGCGACGAAGGAGAAAAAGAATCGCGTTCCATAAGTACGTACGTAACCGGGAATTCATTTTCTCTTAAAACGTCGGCGGGTTCCTTTCATTATAAATGTTATTAAACGCCGGAGGTCCTTTAGACTTAGCGGTGTTCAACATTTGAAGCGTCGAAGTTTTTTCTGCTCCCTTTTGTGAGCTTTTCGTCGCAGCTCCCTCTTCCTGACTGACCTGCGTCTTTTCCAAGTGTTGCCCTTACTGCTCTTCATCCACTAAAAGTAGCTTCATGCGGAACGTTTGTCTTGATAAAGTTGCAATCTCGTGCGATTCGAAGTTTTCTGGTTCGTGCGGCACAGTTTTGCAATGGCAGTTTCGAAAAATACAGCCGTATACTTATGTGTGGACATACGACCGTGACGTACGTATAAAACGACAGTAGGGATCGTGTACTGATGTTCGTAAGATTTACTTCGTGCCTTTACATTTGATGCTTCTAATTAACCCGGTAACGCGATAATAACAATTATCCGAGTACGAAGTTTCTACGGAAGTTGCTTCATAGCTCGCCGCTTTGCTGTATGTGTGTATGCATATGTACCTTTTATACATATGTATACTCGGTCACGTGTGCACCTGTGAACTCTGGCATATACTTGTTCGGTAACGTTTGACGTGACGGCATCGCGCCGCATATGTTTCTCGTAACAACCCTCGCCTATCATCCGTAGGTAGTAAATTTAGGTTTATCCGGGGTATCCACGAGATGTTGTTAGTGTGAGAGTTAAACGTCGCCTCGTTCTCTGGTTATGTAACCAACTTTGCTGAGGTCGTAGTTAGAATTACTTTCGTAGTAAAGTAACAGTTTGATTAATGAAAATGCCGCATCGATTTCAACTGATGAAAATTAACAGTGATAAAATAAAACTTTATTTTCTTTTAAATCTTCTTCTAAAAAAAGAAAATCTATTATATAATAAAATTTGTTTTCTTCGTTCAAAAAAATCAGTATATTACGTCATTCATATGTCTATCAAAGAAATATTATTTCTATTTATAAATTCATCTCTCTAATCAAATGAATCAAATCTAACATAAAGTACGTTTATTTAAAACTAACTGTAATTATTTTGAAGGATATGCCAAGTTCTAATAATTTTCAATTTTAAAGTTAAATGATACAATTACTAAATTATATGTACCTAACTCTGAATATTGTCAAAGGTATACACGAGTATGTAAAATATGCTCGATAGCACGATTTATTTCCAAGAAGTAAAGTCTAAGGCACTACAATTTTTGCCATTGCTAGCTTGTAACGTCAGCGTACGTCAGCGTACCTGTCCGTGGAAATCGTACTTTCGTCTGGGTTCTGGTTTTGCTCATGGGCGCGAGGAAACGAAACAGAGGAACCGACAATTTACTGCCTTTCCTTCCTAGAAAAGGTCCGGCTAAATAAGAGAGCTTGGGGTCTTATTAGCAGATGATGGGAACGACGCTATTCCCTCCCTCCACGCTTCCCCAGGAAACAACGCTGCCTCGAGTTAACGGAACAGAGACGCAGAAAGACGCCGGTGGATGAAAGTAGTTTGTCAACCCAGGGCTTGTTCTCGGTCCAAGCGAACCTAATTAAAGCTGTACACTTTTCTTTCATTACAGCTTCTCTATTCGCTAAACCCTTTCAACTTTAACATTTATCTTCTTTTTATGGTAAATGGTCCATGCGATATCTGCTATTCATCATTTATAGACCATTAATATTTACACTTCTTGCTCATTCTTATTTTTTGTATATTTGAAATCTTCACGATAACATCGAATAATTCCTTCTCTTCTTTCTCTCATATTTTGTACTTTATTTTTATAAATAATATTTATTGCAAATTAATAAATTTTGATACGTATTTTAATTTTTGCGAAAAATCTTATTAATTTTAAAGGTTGCTTGAAGAAATATTGATATTTAAAAGAATAATGTTATTCTTTTAAATATTCATTATGCGAAAATGTTAAAAAAGTTATTATTTTATGTAAACTAATAATCATTTTACTGCATAGCAATACCTAGAAATTTAATAGCTCTTTTGTACCTTTTGTGCGATAAACACGGTACATAGAATAGGAAAAAGAAAGTGGCAGTGGTCAAAAGCATCTTGTTGGTCCGCTCGATAGCATTTCTTCGCGAAGAAGTGGCTTCATGCTCCATGTACGAAGAACGTAAACGTATCCCTGACACGGGGTTTCAACTAGGAATTCTGCGCTTGCTTCGATACGGTTCGCTCGCCCGTACGTTCCACAACTGAGTCCCAGCTTTTGGGTGAATTAGCAACCGCGCGGCTAGCGCTATACTTGAGCAGTCGTGTAATCTCGCGTATAGGCTGTCCCTTTCATAAACGCGCCAGGGCATTGTCGGTTGCACACGAATGCCTGGGTACCCAGTGGTTACGGTAATGAAATTGCTACGCTACCCCTACAGCTGATATTATTCCGCTTCCAACAGGAATGGCCATTGCGTAGGTTGGTTTAGGGACCGGCCGAGTGATATTTCGCGAAGTTTCCTCGAGCTATTCGCAAGCTTTCTCCCATTAAGCAGCGTAATGTCCGCTCTCTCTACCTGATAGACATGTCGTATCCTACAGCCGAACATGCGCGATAGTCGTCCGAACTACTTACAGTGACACTATCGATTGAGTGTCATTAAAAAAGATTATTTTGTCACTCTCATTTCGGTGGATTATATTAAAGTTGAAAATTCGCGAAGGAGGAGAAAATCAGAGGAGAGTGCAACTGTAATCCAACTACAATTTATCTAACACCAGATAAATGTGAGTTTAGAAAAGCGCTTGCTTAAAATAAGTACCTCACGATTAATATTGTAAAAGCTAGTAAAAATTATATATGTATATAAATAATATATTGTTCTTTCGTTGCTTCGTAATTTAAACAAATCACGAGTATAGTGTTTGATTCGGTTAAAAGTGGTCAATATACGAGAAATATAATTTAAAAATTTTTTTTAACAAACGCATAACATTTTTTATCACAAAAATAGCAAGTCATGTACAATAGATGTCATTTTTTTACAATTTTCTTTCCACAATTAATCGACCAGCATTGTGAAATTTAATTAATGCTATTTTAGACATCGCTTCAATGGATTATTCTATATTTTTGTGAATATATAATTCGGTATAGAAAATTTATATCGCGTCATAAAGCAGTTCCTATTTATTTTAAATTCTGTGAGTGAAATGAGTAATGTTGAAATATTATGCTTTATATAAAACAGCAAGTGGCGTAATATAGGATTGAAAGTATAAATTACGGGGAAATTTGTAAATGAATCATTTGAAACTGAAATATGAGCGTAAGCTGGCTACGGCCGCGCAGTGAACATTCCAGTTCTGTGCCTGCGTAGTCAATATTTACCTGGCAAACGCCGTGCAATGAATTCGTGCAGTCTGTGCGAAATGACGTTTTATGTTATGTTTACATTTTCATTATTTATTTTACGTGGTATCAGCTGTTCACCACGTAGAACTATTTAATGTAATTCAATGAAAGGCGACTTTTGTCTTGGCCGTTTAGACGGATAAGCTTAATACTGAATACAGAATCGTAACATACCCGTCTTAGTTAAAACGTCAGTATAACAAAAAGTTTCATGCCTTTGTATTATGCTATTTTTAAAAATATTTTTTATATTCAAAAAATATTTGTAATTAAGTTAAATATTTCAATGTAAGTATAATATTGTAATGTAATTTGTACTTAAAGATATAGGCATATAATTCTGATCACCTTACGTCTCATAATGCAAATAATAAAAGGATAATGTTTCACCCCTGTTATTTCATTAGTGACGCTCAAAACTGATTTTATTAAATAATGTGGTAGACGTAACGCGAGTTATCGCTACGTTTACTAGCGCGATCGCTGTTTTAATACTTTTAATTATAGCGGTCAAGCAATATTACCGAAACATACCGTATATCCTATGCAAACGAACGCGTCAAACGGAACGCAGATTATCCTCGGCGTTTAAATGTAATCGCCCTACCTAGCGATGATCGTGCGGGTCCGGATTAGTTCTTCGATTAAGCTTAACGCAGTCGCATATCACTCAGAATGTCTTCTGGCGGTAACGACGATTTTATACAGGGTGCAAGACGGAATCGAACGGAGGATTACTATTCGAAGGAAATCAGCAACGACTGTGAGGAAGTGAGAGCCACTGGCTTCTCTCGGTAGCAGTTCAATTACCGTTACCACGCTAACGACTGTGCCAGAGGGCCGATAATGTCGCGATACGGGTCAGATACTGGCCGCGGTTCCTTTATGCTAACGAATGCTTACACATCGAGAGCCTTTACATAGACGATCATATATTGTATGCCAAAGATAGTGGAGAAATTACCTGAAAATGATGATCTTTGGCACATTGTAGTAGTCACCTTTACCCGAGATATTTTGCTGAGATTAGAAATACGTATGTTATGAAACTAAAAGCAACATAGCATCTTAAATACCAGAAGAATTATAAATTGTGAAAAATAATAATTGTAAAAATGTTACATTACACTTCTTTCTTAAGAGAATTTCGATTTAATCTATTCACATTTATCTCACATTCGCTCGACATATCCAAATTTCAAATACTATTATTTATCTAATGTACAGTTATTCAAAAATATACAAAGGTATTTTTAATTTATAACGCGTTTTAATTATTTATTATATATATTTCACAAAGAAGAGTAATTTTTTTCAATAATTTGTAGTATAACATTGTACGAGAGAGACTTCGACAAAAAGCGGAGCTAGCGTATCCATAAACATGAAAAATATGTGAGATATATTTTAAGAGCAAATTCCTCAGTTTCTTAATGGTAAACTTTCTTTTATATAACTGTTCTCTATATATAAAAAGTGAGGCTTTCTCGAGGGAACCTTCACAATTTATATTAATGGAATGAATGCGTGAAGGTACTGTAAACCGTGTGAAAATATTGTCGACCTGAAAGAACACGACAATTTATGGAATATTTAAATTTTTAGTTCCAAGTTTGAAATTGCAAGCTTTAAAGTATGTAAGTCATTTTAAGATCAGTTAATTGTTAATCACTTTTAAAATATGACCGGCGAATGGTGTCATTATAATTATCTCAGAAAAGAAGGTACGTCTGTTTTATTAATGTCGACATATTTGACGATGGAAGCATTTTTGATTGAGAGAGAGAGAGAGAGAGAGAGAGAGAGAGAGAGAGAGAGAGAGAGAGAGAGAATTCATTCACCTTATTAAATTAATTAAACTCATTTAATTAATTCCTGGAACGGCATGTTTAGAACGGCATTAATATTTCTCGCGCACGAATACAAAAGAATGTTTCGAGGGAAAATGAACGACTTTGTGGACAGAATATTCAAGATTACCGGCGACACGCACGCGTCGAGGAGCGAACGAATGAACGAGCGATCCGATCTCCATGGCGCAAAGAGAACGGTAACGAAAAAACTCCGAGTGCGAGCTGACGGGGCAAAGTAGTACCGCGCCGAAATGCACCATTGTGCGAGTCCCGTAGCCCGACGCTTCGTGCGGCTATAACCGCGATAATATCTCGGACGGTGCAGCACAAAATGCCCAATTAGGTATGAAGAGCGCGAAAAAAGGACAAGTCGACTAGCGAGAAAAAGGGGATGGAATAGAAGTGAGAGGTAAGGGGGTGCGACAGTGAGAGATAGAGAGCGGTGGCGGGTTATATCCGAACGGGCAAACGGCAGTCGCCGGAAAAGCGGTGGGGAGGAAGCGGATCGTATATGGGAAAAACGCGCTGGTAAAAGGAAGAAAGGGTGCAAGGGGAATGAGGGTGCAGCATGCAGCGTGAGTAGGTAGGTAGTTGGTAGGTAGAAGAGGTAGCGCACCCCCTTCTCCTACCGGCAACCGTCAGAAGGTGAGAGTGGGCTAGTCAGGGGGTTTTGCGCAATGCGCCCGCTGCCGCTGCAGTGGAGTTTATTCCTGATCTCTGCGTACGTTCCTCTCTGTTTGCACGCCATTATATGTCACAGGCTGTTGCAGTTGGCAACTTTTTATATATGGGCAGCGTTGCCGTGATCCCCGTGACTGCAAACGCGCGCAGGGTGAAATAAGATTGCCGACTTGGGGTCGCCTCTTCCCCCGACTTCTTTGTTCCCCAAGCGAATGATCACGATTGACTTGCGCGACATGTATAAGTTGCGAGACGAACGTACCATTTATAACTTGTATACGCGACCTGAAGACGATCGAAAAATAACTCTTGCATCAACGTTTTCTAAATCGTAGATCGACTATTGCAGAACAGGCGGCACTCTACCTACCACGCGTCGATCTCACTGAGAAAGGGCTATCCTACCGCCGTTTACACCGAGTTCATTGTCTCGCGGTGGCATTGTTATTCATATTAGAAAGTAAGTTATTAATGATCCGTTTTCTCTCTTCATTTCCGCCCACGTGCCGTCGCAATTATATAGAAACTGTTAATGTGAATGCTCGGTCAATGAATTAAATAGATTATATAATTCTCGCTCAATTTATTATTATGATATATTGGCATGTTACGTTATGTTAGTTGTATAAATTGAAAATGACAGGGAAAATGACATCTGACAGCTTTTTGTCAGATCAAGCTTAACAAAATAACCGAATACAAAATCTATAATCATGATTTAACCTATTATTTAACCCTTAAAGCGCACACCTCCGAAAAATTATGTAAAGCGCACTGGGGGTATGAGATACCCCAGTGTCTTTAAGTATGTACTGTAACGACGCTATTGACTATTTTATTGCATAAAAATTTCTGAATGAAGTTAAAGTCATGTATTTTAAGGATAAACAAAAGTTATAGCGATTTCTTAAAATTAACATTGTTTAAAAAATTATTGAAAAAAACATTTTAATGGGACTTATCAGAGCACAAAGTTCGGAGTGGGGTATCCTACATCCCATGTGCGCTTTAAGGGTTAAAAAAATGTTTTGTCACTAATATAAAAGTTATACTTTTAATAGTTATACTTTAAACTTGTTTAATAAATAAATAAATAAATAAATAAATTATTAATTATTGTGCACCGATAAATATGCAATATATTTATTTAGTAGTATTTATAACGATATAGTATCTCACTAAAGATGCGATTTACGTTTGCATACTATTTATATTACGCAGTACAGTGCTAAATGCGTAACGTCAGAATTACAAATTTCGCAAAGATATTTATGGCGTGCAACATGCGAAAATACATTGCTGCGGTACCGCATGATCGAATATGCATTTACTCGGCTTTTAATATGACGTCTTTTCCATTATTAGACGGCACTCTAAAATATCGTTTCGAACGTGACTTTTCACCTCAAAAGTAGCTAGAAGTAGCTTCCAACACCTGGTATAAGTTTCTTCCGTCGAAATTCTAAACCACTTGAAAGATGAGAAATTCAATCGATTGCTATTGATGTGCCTTGAATGCCTTGAAGAAGTACATAGATGTATAAGTACATGGATCTCGGCTGCAAAGTTTGATGATCGAATATCAGAATTGTATAATAAAAAATGCTTAAATATGCTGCTGTTCAGATGCTTTTTTATGCAAAAGCATTTATTATTTTTTTAAGGAAACAATATCTTTATCCACTATGTAACATACTTTTCAAAAATGTGTATAAAATTTAAAAAAATTATTTTTTATTATTATTTAATATTTTATTCTAATTTGTTAAACACATACATGCATATTAAATTAACGAGTAACATTAACAAAGAAAAATTGGATTTTGAAAGTCAAACGCAATTAGTTATACGTGAGTTAACACCATGTAACATTTAATTAATATTTTTAATTTAATTATAATTATTTTTAATTATATTATATTTAATTATAATTATAATATTTGATTATAAATTGTACATTTTTTGGCTCTACTTTGAGCCATCTTCAGCAACGTGGTGATAGATGAATTAAATAATCTCAAGCTGTCCGACGAGCATAAAGTGAGTATTTAAAAACTAAATACATAAAAATTCAAAGTCTACAAAATATTCGGACTAGAAATGAAAATTGAGACTGACCGGTAAAGAAAAGTAAAATCCACTCATCAAATTAAGTCCAGAGAATGTGAGATTGACAAACTGAAGCCCTGAGAAAGACAACCGAAATAGTTTCCTACGAATATCGGCAGAATTTTTCTGGTAGGTTTTCTCTTAAATAAATTTTTAAATACTCACTATATGCTCGTCGGTGATTATTTAATTTATCATTGCGTTGCTAAAAATGGCTCAAAGTAGAGCCGCAATATCATTTATAATCTATATTAAGTTATTAATTAAATGTCATATAGTATTAACTTATGCACAACTAACCGCGTTTGACTCTCAAAGTCCACTTTTTCTTGTTACTCGTTAATTTTAATATCGAGAGTTCTTATTTATTTATCTATTTATTTACATATTAAATTATTATCAAAATTATTTAAACTATTAAGTGACTTTAATTATGTTAGTCATCATTATACATATATCATTATTGTATAAAGAAATATCAGAATAATAGACTGTAATTACTTTATTTAATATATTTTGTTACAGGTAATTTAATATATTTACGATAAAATTTGTTTATTATGTGTTATATTGATCGTTATTAATTAAATTACTTATTATAAAGGTTGTTTATTGTTGATTACTGTTACATTTTACATGAGGCTTCCGATTGTTAACCCAAGTAAAATAAACAAAAGCACTAAGTAATTAGCACGTGCGCATGCACCAAAACTTTCTGCACATAAATTATGACCTTCCACTCTTCCAACCACACATTTGGCAAGCGCCGCCTCTTTTGCGCCATTCTGCCAACGATACAAAACTGTTAGCCATGATATTCGTAATGTGCGCTGCCGCGGAAAAATGTCCGACGCATCCGAATTAATACACCGAGCCGTCAAAAAATAAACTGCTAGAAGCAGAGGATGTTGCGCGCAGCATGCGAATGTTGCGCAAGTGGAGAGAAGTATTTTTATTCTCACCACAGAGCTGTTTCCGCGGAACGTAACCAGCGGACTAAAGTCCATCAAACGCAATCCCGGTTGGGCGTTTTAAAAAGATTATTCGAACGGGAGAAACAACTCACGGGAAAGCGAAATGGAAAAGTCGCCTTTCGCATTATCTGTTGACAATTCATTATTGGATTCGATACACCCGCTTTCGAATTCCAATAGCGGAAAAGTTTCCTGCGCCGCGCACCGTGTCTGTACGTATTGTATCAACAAACAAACACGCAAACATACGGCAGCGTACCGACCTGCGCGCCGCGCCGCGCCGCGCCGGTACGGTTATTCGTATGTGCACTTATACGAGTCCTCGAAATAAACCCGACGCCGAAGGGAAGAGGTGGGTCCTGCCGGTGTGTTTGTTTAGAAAATAAGAACGCGTCGTTCGAAACTTGTATACTCAACTTACCCGACTCCCCTCTTCTCGCTAGCGTTGCCCCTATCCCGGCCCCACGTGCACCCCCGTTCACCCCGTTCGCCCCGTCGTTACCGCGTTGTGCCATTGGCAACGCACGTTCGCCCGCCTTCGTGTGGTTCTCGCGTATTTTTCTTCCTGCATTTGAAACGTCCCCTGCTTGTGGTTTTTTCGTTTCTTTCTATATTTGGTTCCGCAATATTTATTAGCAATAGCCCCAACATGTTCGTGAGGAAAACGCATAGCAGCTGTGGGGATGTACGTGCAACATTGCCGACTTGGGTGTACTTTCTTTATAGATCTATGCATCTATGCGTTTCCTTCTCTTCTATTCCTTCTTTTTTAGTTTTCACCACGAGGGATTGTGTGCCAATTGAAATTGCGGTCAACGAAAGAAACATTTTTTAAATCAAATAAATAAAATCGTAGCATCTGATTTCTTAGCTAGTAAAACACTTTAGATAAAATCATCTAAATATTATATCATACTAAATAAAGTAACGTTATTACATGTCACTTCATTGTAACAACTGCAAAATATAGATATAGTAAATATATATCTGTATTGTATCTGTATTAATATTAAACGATGGTTGTAAACATTACATTAAAATGGGAATTGTATGATAGAAGACATAATTTTAGAAGTGTAGAATTAAAACTTTCTTCTATCATTGCAATTGATTATTCGGTATTGTATTCGCAATTATTCTATTTTTGTTATTAAACTAGCTAGCTTCCTCTAACTATAATCGTGCCGCTCTAGTTTCAGTATTCATTCAATATCCTGAGCGCATTTCGGATAGATATCGCGTCACATTACACTTCCGTGTATTTTTCTTTGTCGTACATTAAATATCTCTCACTTACGTCCTTCTAGCGATAGCGATAGACCGTACAGGATCCTATGGTTGCACGGTGTAAGTATAAGGGGTACATACGACACTGACGAGCCGACTATCTTTCTTTTATCGATATTTCTCGCGCATCTTCTCCCCATGGTACCTTTCTTTTAACCAGTATCGTCGTTCTCCGTTCTCGATTCGTTCTCTATCATCCTGTTTCTTCTACGGCGCACTTACAGCATCTTGTGTATCGTCATTTTCGCACTATCCCATCTCCCAACGCCAATTCCAATCGTGTTTACACATGGACATATATTGGTATTCTATGTTCCTATCATATCACGCATCAGTATTTTTGCCCCAGGTCCTACGAAATAGTCCCGCTGTGCGTATATCAACTCCCAGGTAGGTCTTCGGGGCAATCGGTCTCCGTCGGCATTCCCGAATAATTTATCCAAAACCAGTTTATTAATAATTCAGAGAACGCTCGGTTTCCGTGTGCGCGCGACAAATGGCAGGGAAAAAGAAACGGATGGGGCTAAACGTGGATCGCGCGAGGAGGGTGAATGGGAGCATGTTCATTAGGATACAGCCGGTCAAATACGCCCGAGGGATGAATAATGCTGTGACGATATACAATTGCATACACAGGGATTGGTTATACCTGCTGTTTCGATAAACAAGCGTAGGAAAGATCAGCTTGAAACAATAAAATTGTTCGTATTGCGGCGCAGCTGTTTTGTCGGTTATCGGGAACATTATTGTTATCTCGTTAAATTACTAATTAGGTCCCTTTTGACCGCCTGCATTCGTATGAGTCTGTTGCCAAACGCGTGACTCGAAATCATGGTATTAATAGGATGGTATCATGGTAATTTAATAATTTAACTCTGGTTTTTTAAAGTAAATAATGGACTGCAACGTTTGATCTTGCTTGGTGAAATGTTATGTCTAAAGCATTTTTCAAAGTCAAATAATTAATATTCATTAAATTAGAAAATATTTGACGTAAATTTTAAACAAATATGTTGTAATTGTAGCTCGTATGGCACTGCAATGGAATAAAGCGTCAATGAAAGTATAGCTTTCAAAATTCGAATAAAATGTGTTCCGTTAAAAAATTAAATCTGTTTCATGTTTTAAATGAATATGCGGATTATAAAAAACATTTTATCAATAAGTTAAAAAAAAACGTATATTCTATAATTATTATCCAATAATCTACAATAATTTTAATTTCAGCAGTTTTTGCAAGTGTGTTTCATGTATGCATATTATATTAATTATGTATCATTTTGATTTCATAATGACGTAATACCTAATTTTTTTCTAATTGAGAAGTAAGTGTTATAGAATTTAATTGTCATCGTGAGTTTTGCATTTCGTTCCATTCGCGAAACCACCGGAAAACACGAATTTTTACCGGCAAAGAAATTCTGAGTGACCGTGTGCGGATTGAACATACCAATTTTATTGTGTCAGTCGCGTCGCGTGAATTTTCGAAGCAGCGTGACTATGTCGTGAGATTGAGGCGAAACAAATAGTATGCAAAAACAAAAGGAGAAGCTGCGATGACCGAGTGACGACAACGCGGCATGCTAAAAATGCACATGCGCATAACTCAGCGGTTTAATCGCGAATGCAACTACGGTACGCGTAATGAAAGCGCCTCGAAAAACAAGCTGGCAGCAACAGCAACGGCAGCAGCAGCAGTAGCAGCAGCGTTGGCAGCGCAACAGTAACGGCTGCAGAGCTAGTAGTAACAGCAGCGATAGCACCGGCACGTAACACACGCGGGCAATATTTAGGAGGGTAGCAAAGGGTAGTAGACAACATTCTTGTGGTGAACTCTCGTAAACACTAGCTCGACCCCAAGGATAGGAGGCCAGCCCCATAAATCCAACCTCTCCCAACCGTCTGGACATTAGGCCGAATTAAAAAGTTATTTTTTCAGTGGCTTCCTTTCCTTCATTGCTTGAGTACTGCGCTTAGCGGGCATACGTGCTCGCCCATTTCTAAGGCATCACTAGTTCTAGCCATAATGGAACGAGAAATAACTGGTGCGGAAAGTAGTTGGCTACTTTTGGCCGAATACATCTTGCCAGTTACGCGGGAGGCGTTACTTTGTAAATGTGTATAACAAATGCATCTTAGCTACCTCTATAATTCTTTGTGAAGTCCGATTCAGTACAGAGAGAATTTAGTAATACTGTAATTTTATGGAGTGTTTTCCAACATTGTTATAAATATTAGTCGAATTTTTAAAGCAAGCAGCCTTTAAAGCAAAATTACAAAAAATGTACATATTCATCACAAATTATAAATAAACTATTATTATCTAATTTATAATTGAATGTAATAAGATTTCAATTTTATTCAAATATAAAAATTTATTTTTATCGTGATTGATTGAACCATTGCATTAAAATTGTGTGATTTTAGGCAGAATTTCGCTTTTTGGCGAAAAATATGAAGAGGACAGTGGCCTAAAAAACTGATGATTCATAAAAGAATAGTAGGAAAAAGTCTGACCTTTCGTTATGTAGTTTTTGAGGTTTCAAGTATGTAACGAGTAATCTGCCTAGTGTCTAACTCTGACTTTGTCCGAGACTTCGTTACTTCGTCGCGCTGAAACAAAGGCTGCTTCTTTTGTATTAAGTTCGCCAGCTCTGTAGTAAAACTGTTAGTTTACGCGGATACTTTATTAATTAACAGGGCAGCCCGAGAGTGCAGTGAATGCCGTCGGTACTCTTGGTTTGTTCCGACTTTTCCCTGGTTCATCGCTGTTTTAAATATATAAAATATACTTATACGTTAAATTTTAGTTTTTTGGTTGTTCACTTTTTTGTTTTTTCAGTATAACGTTGAACCTATTCATAGTAACAATGCCTTTTAAAGTCAATTTTGTTGTAACTAGAATATACAGAAAAGAAAGAACGCATAGAAGAAAGAACGCATTATATCGAGAAACGCGTCAAAAATAATGCAAATTATTAAAGAAATAAATAAAACATTCAAAAAATAATAATTCTATAAAAAGTAAAAAAAATTAAAAATATATTTTGTTTTTTGTTATCTGCGATTATTGAGCTAATTTAAAACAATACTTGGAGGATGTTAGCGAAATCTTTATTTTAAAATTTTCTAAAAATATATTGATACCAAAGCTCTCTCTGACAAAGTGAAATGGACAGTGACGGAGTATTTGCATATTTCATAAGCATCGTTGGCAGAAAGAGGAAAACGCTTCTGAAGAACTGAGTGTTTCGGTGATTAGCATGTTAGAGCGCGCACCACTCCGGTGAGGCTTCATCTAGAATTCTGTTTAATTTCTACGCGCATTAGCCCGTTGCTTCTCTTCTTTTTTTTTCCTTTTTCTTCCATTTTGAACTCGCACAACTGTCCACAATCCTAAGTCTAAATTTTTTGCGATATACAACGTCGGAAGATATAAACTAAAAGCTAGCCATGTTGCGTAGCTTGGCCGAAAGAGGATGCATGGCGAATGGTGGAACGTATTATTGAAGAAGAGGTGAGATGCCGAGGCTCCGCTAGGGAAATTAAGGGGCTTTTTAATCCCACAAGACGAATCGCCGGCATCTCGGAGAAAATTTCATTTTCCTGAGGCATAAACGGAAGATAATAAAAGTAAGCAAGTAACGTCTAACATATTACTCGTGATGCAACACTGGAGACCTGTTTTCTGATCTCTACATAAGCATCTTATCGAGTATTATACCCGGTGTATCGTGCGCTGTAGTATCTAGGGGGATGCCGTAGATAAGACACTATTATGCAAGATTAAGTTTGGGATTAAGATGTTCTTGCCGCGCGATTAATTCAATTATTTAAAATGCTAACTGAAAATAACAAATAAGTTTGAAAAGAAAGTTATAGTTAAAATAAATTGTTTAACTAGTTAAAAAAAAAGAAATAACATAACAAGATTTTAATGTATTGTTTCGAACAAATGAAAAATGTTTCTACTGTGTAGTTTCTTCGAATTGAATGCGTACGAAGACATATCTTCTTATTTTACCAAATTCTCGTCTCAGATATGGCGTTATGTACAAGATACTTATAAGATATGTAGTATGTGAAGAAACCAGGCGAAGAGGAATAAGTTCTGGAATGTAAAGCATCGAAATCGCCCAGAGTATCAGAAATGTCGAGTGGTATTCGGTCTATCTCTTTTGGTCCCTAGGAAACGCTGAAGAGTTTTCCGCAGTGGAGAAGAAAATCGACGTCACAAAAATGTGTGGAACGATATAAAATGACTAAGTGCTTTCCGAACGATTCATGTCGCTTATGGTATTTTTGCATAGCAAGATTTTTTTTTTTTAAAGATAATTCCATTTATTATACGTTGATATTATCAATATTTCGCGTTTTCCATTTAATAAAGTATGTTATGCAAATTTAAAAGTCTCTTTAAACTCTCAAACTGTTTGCCATAAATATTAACAATAATCAAATACATGTTTAATAAATAGCATAGTGGAGAGATATTTTATAAAAATATACATAAACAAAGCATTGCTTATTATTTTAATATATTTACTCTTTTTTAAAAGGTTTATCATAAAATAAGCTTATATATGAATATTCTTATAAGGCGTCAATAATTTTTGAAAAAGTGTTTGGATTTTGTATGAATTGATCTTCGATAAACATAGTCACTTTTCCGCTTGGAAAGAAGTATGTATATACGCTAAACGTTATCTGTCAGTTCTATCGGCCCGATTGATTATTTACGAAATGAAATATGGAGATATGTGAAGCAAAGGACCAAAAAGGTAGAGAGAGGGCAGGATTGGACCGAGCATGGTGAGGAGAATCGTAGAGCAGACGTAAGCGGGGAGTTAGTTAGGGATCTGCTTGGAACGACGCTCGCCCTTGGGCGTGTAATTACGCGCTTCGTTTCCCGAAAGCCTCCAGGGTCAACGCAAATGCGGACTGCTACAGAGAATACTGTGCCTTCGTACTCGTCACGCAGTTTTTGCGACAACCCGATGATTCTTTCTCTCTCGCTTTTTCCCTGTCCACAATGCACTCTCGCTTCCAGTCATCCGCTTTGTTACCCTTCGGAGCTACCGCGACAAAACAGAGACCATTTCACTTTCTTTCATTTTACTCAAACGTCAATTCTACCTTTATTATATATTGATGGATAAAATGATAGCAGCCACGTGAGTGAAGGCATTATCGCATGTTCTTGTTATATTATGAATAAATATCGCAGCATGTTGCTAACATTGCTGGAATATAAAACGTTCCATCAGAATTTTTTCGTGTTGATTCCAAGACTTATTGAGAGAACTCATGCGTGAGATTATTTTATCTTCGTGCGGCGCGAAGAAATTCATTAAAGCGGCGAATTCAAAGGCAAAGATGAAAATTAATAATATCCAATATCGACTCATAATTAGTAAGCTAATGACGTTCCTTTTTCTTCATCGAAGCCTCGAGCGGTTCGTTGAGAAGAACAAAACCAACTGCTATCATTTCCATCGAATAAAGAGAAGGAAAAAACAAGAAATCGAAGAACGTCAGGTACAGAGAAAGAGAGAGAATACAGTACCATTAACGTAAAGTATCCTTTGTGGAATATTCCGTGGCATCTCTACCGCCGAGGACGAGTATAAGGCTGGTCTTTACAGAAGTCAGTTCTCCGCCTTGGGTCCACCATTGATCCCTTTCTTGTTCCCCAACAGTACCTCACTACCTCACCCGCATATGGCTTTCTACTGCACGTGCTCGATGTTTACGAAGCTTTTAAGCGCCCGCAGCATAATTCTCATAACCATGGACAAAGATGGCGACAAGGAGAGCTTGCGCGAATAGGATAGATGGTAGAGGAGCGGAGAGATCGACCATGCGAGATCAAGCAGCAGTAACCGCGAAGTCGGAGCTAAGGCTATGCGCTTCTGGGTATGTTTTGCTTAGAGAGAACATAATGCACATATATATATATATATATATATATTACATATACGCCGACCATGCCAGCGGGCTTAGCAGGTGGGGGTCGAGGGCGACGCAGAGAATAGTCTGCAAGGATTCGCTGTAGGGCTCGCCGTGGCAGAATTGCAGCTACGACTTCCAGATGTATATAAAGGAGGGATAAGGGGAGAGAGGGAACTGCTAGTCGGCTCAGGTTACCACAACACGCCGGGGGCCCTCTCGAGGTTGGACATCCCCAGTAGTTTAGCGGGTCCCTATACCTCCCTTTACAACTACGGCGTAAACCTCCCACACCCGCTCCTGTGTTTGCTCACAAAGCCGGCAGAGAGAAAGGGCGAGGTTAATTAATTAACGAGTTTTTACTTAGGCCACAACCAGGCCAGGCCAGGCCAGGCGAGGCCGGTGAGGCCGCGCCCCGTGTGTTTGTTGTATCCTCGGCTTGTTGGTAATTGTTAGTCATTTATGTAAACGTAATTTGGGAAGGCTTGGGTGGCGGCTCTAGCCGCGGGCAACATTCCGCGCTAAATCAAACATAGCTGTATTCCAACAGTAAGCGGCGTGTTATACGAACAGCGCGGAGCTTTGCGAGCGTACGGAGCGACATGTAGAACTCGAATCTACTGTAAGCATTAAGTTTATCACTCGTGGATATAGGCGAAACATTGTATCCAGCTGGCGAAAAGATCATCTTTATAAAATAAAATCTTTTATCAATCAATCTTTTACTTATAACATCACATTCATTGTCATATTTCCCTTGTTTTTAGGAAAGAGCCTAAAAATCAAGACAGATTGTGTGCAGGTCGACAATTTAAAATTTTCATATGTGACTTTAATATGCCATTCATTTTGTTTTGATGTAAAACTCGTAAACATAAATTATTTTTTATTCTGTAACACGTCATAACAAATATCAATTACATGCGCGAAAATTTAACATTCAACGCATAGTTTTCATTTTTATTCACAATATATGTACGTACATATAACAGAATATGCACTATAATTCCATTAAAAATCTACTATTATTTCCATACGTGTCAACAGCTATGAAAACAACTTCTTGTGTAAAAAAAAATATTTATTCTATAAGACTATCCGTTTCTGAGATTTATCTAGCGATCAATAGTTATGGCCAAACGCGAAACTTATCTATGCCTTTCCACAGACTGATTCAATTATTCTATCGGATGATGTGGGCGAAAAAATGTCCAAAAATCATACCCGATAAATCGATTACCTATACGGCGACACCGTACGTACCTACGCGCTCGCCGCTTTGGATATGGATGGTGATCGTGGGAAAAGCTCAGGCTGGAGCAACATCAAGTGCCTCGTGGTGAATAGAGACCCATTCTCTCTTTCTCCCACGCTCGTCATGACTGCGTGCGAATCGACGCCCATCTCTCTCACTCTTGTGCTCACTTTATTTACGCGTGCAGCAACAAATACATGTATACACCAAACGCGCGGTGCCATAGCCACCATAAAGGCTTACGCGTACCCATAAATCCCAATTACAGCTACGAATGCTGCAGACCAGCGGCCGTGACACGCCGCAAAGTGCGGCCCGTCCATAAATTGTGCCGGGCCGGACGTACCGAATTTTCCATGCAATTTGAATAAGAGATACGCATTTGGGAAAATATGCGCGTGCGTGCGAGCTTTCGTTCGTGCGCACCTCACCTCGCCGGTGCACGTGAAATTTTCAGGGAATGCTACGCTCGATCCATCCGACGCACCGGTTTATCGCGGTGGTCGGACTGTTTTGCATTCATTTCCCAGCAAAACTGAAAAGAATTCGCATGCGGATAGTGTCTATCGCATTCATCTTCGATTGCTGAAAGTGTTATTTCATATAACGTTTCCTTTCCAACTGCGTATGGTTTCAAATAGAAAAAACTTGGGAAAAGAATAAATTGTATTAACGTGCTTTTATACTTGACTATCGTTTTTATACAATTTGAAGCTTATATATAATACAATTTTTTTTTTAAATTTTAACAAAAATTATTCAAAACTTCCCTACAAATATTTATTTAAAAATAGCTGTTACCACTCAGATTGTATCAGAAAAACAAAACAAATTATATTTGAATTTTGTAATATTTAAAAATAATTTATTTAAAGCCATTAGGGCGAACCAAATGGAACCGCATCGGAGAAAAAACCAGTTACATAAATATAAAACATTCACTTGTTTTATTACATTAAATTTTCACTTTTGTTGTTCCGTTGTTCTCTATTTCGTCTGGCCACTCTTTATTTCAGTTTGCTCGGAATTTTTTTCTCGCGCTCGGTGTTTCTCCAGCTACCTCTTCTGCAGCGTATCCCTTTTCTGCTTTTTTGCTTTCCCCTTATAGTCTCTCGCTAGCTCCCGCGTTAAACAAATAACTCGAAAATCGAGTGTTCCGTGCTGTTCTTTCTCATCGAGTAACGACGTTGGAAGTGGAAGTTCGCACATTACACGGCCACGTTTCGTTTCGCGTACGCAGGTCAAAATAAAGTGAGCAGAAGACAAACATATGGAGAGCATAATTGCGCGTGTGAAGATGATCGTAATCGTCAATTAGCACCTCAATACAGGAGAGCCCCCGCACAACTGAACTGCACTGCTATTGAAAGAAACGAATATTGATCCTATATAAATGTACAAGAAAATCCTATCTTTTAATTCTACATAAAATATTGTAATTATCATAAAATTCATTGTTGCTTTTATGAAACATGATACTTCATTTAAACTTCTAAATAAAAATCAATAATACACACATGTAACAAAAACAGATAATTGCATTGTAAATTGTAAATTTTAATACATTGATTAGTTATTTTATTAGAAAAAAGTTTTTAATAAAAACTAATCTTAGATTGGTGATTTAACTGATCAATTAATCTTACAATTTATGTGGGTCAAATAAAAATAACTAAAGTAAATTACTGCTTCATTCTAGCTACACTTCTCTGAGAAGTCACTTTAGCTTACGAAGCTGTATTCAGGGTTACTGTGGCATAGAAACTTTGTCATAGTCTGACATAATCTAGCATACCTCGGCTTACACTGGCTTAATTTAGTGTACTTCATATCTGATTAAAATCCATAGTCTGGACACATTACATGGACTAAATTTGAAACGCTATTATAATTGCTTTATGTTGCCGTATAAGGCCGACTCAAGAGAAACATAATTAATAAAAACTATTACTAGATAAATGGATAAGAGAGAAGTACCTATCAGATTTTCTTTATCCAACTCGCAAACACAAAATTTTAGTTTTAGAATAATATGAAAGATTAACACTTGACAAGAAAGATAAAAATGAAAAAGTTGCAGATTCCTTAATAGCTACATGATAATTAGCGACATAAAGAGAAATCTACTGTAGATATTTATCACATTGTTGGTCAAAAGTGTCAACTCAAGCATATACATATATCTCTATACCTTTAGGCAATGTGTATACATGTATGCGCACAGCAATATACATGTATTCCAAAGCAAGAAGTACAATCGTGAAACTCAATTCGACATCATTAATCTGTACTATATTATCATTGTGGTGAAAAGAGAAACAGAAACGGAATAAATTTCACGTTTTATCTTGTTAAGCGCTGATCCAATAAAAAGAACGTAAACACACATATAGAGTGTGAGTTCATATGTCTCATTAATAATTGAAAATAATGCTTTAGGTTTAAGGCTGATTAAGAAACATCTTTATCTCTCATTGTCAGATCCCAAGCTGCCCCGAGGCAGTGTTGTATTTGACTCGCGACACACTTCGTGGAGATTTAATTCTTAATCAACTATAAATTGCAATCAATATAAATGCGGTATTAAAGATAAATTTGACTCGTCTTTCGCCTGTGTCCTTTCTCTTTGTGTACTTTGGGTTTTTCTTCTTCGGACAACGCGGATTTAAATCGATATTAGCCAGTGAAACATACGGAAAGAACTTCAAAAGTAATAGCAGCCTTGCCGGGATAACTGAGGAAAAATGATAATCCTGTCCCACATGCAGAACGTCCTTGCATCCTGGCAAGCAAACCAACGCATAAATAACAAAGTGGATTTCTAGATTTTTCATGCGACCAACTTCCCTGGATTTATCGATCTTCTTGTATACTGTGAGTATGCGGAGAGTCTCGATTGTCTCGATCATGTCGCCTTTTTCTTTTTTTTTTATTATTAAGGAGAAACGTGATTGCGGATATTTAAAATAGAAATTGCATAACAAAGGATTGTTGATTCTTCGAGCTACATTTTATTTTCTAAAACGTGATGTTATTTTAGAATTTAAATAATATTGCAAATGTTGCCGATAATGCAATTATGGATTTTAAAGAAGACAGGCACCTATAAATGTGATGGATTATATAGATTTTTATCATGATGAAAGAAACTCATGGTCAGAAGAGAGATGACAAAAACTTGATCGTGTTGATTCTTTTCGTTAGTGTACGTTATTGACGCGAATATAATGCGATACTATAAGTTTATAAAATATAGGAACGATGAGTCTGTGTAACGGCTACGCGACGAGATCTATAAAGCTATTCGTGCACGTGAGCAACTGTCGGGTAACGGATCGCGTTTATTACGAGCCATAGCGCAACAAAGCACCCCCGACACGATCCATCTAACCGTTCGTAAGGTTAAGGGGCATTACATTAATGCGCGCTTGTCGGTAGACAAGAGGGCAGTGGGTTGTAAGTTTGTGCAACCCAGTAAGGTTCTGAGAAAGCTGGCAACGTATAACAGGGATCCGCTACGAGCAAGTCTTGAATTTACATGAGAATTAAATCTATACAATTCTTAGTCTTTATCTCCAATTATGTTGTTTAATATTTAAAGCATTATTTAATCATTTTTTACCGATCTAATTATAATATTCTAATATTTTACTTAAATATACTGTTGTTCTCTTCCAGGCGTACGTGCCTTCTTTTTTATTTCTCATTCTTATTTCGATTCTCCTAGTTCAGTTCACGATTTCGCTATGCTATGAAATCACACTGCCTTCAACTTCTCTCTCCCAAGTATTTCTTTTCTTCTCTCAAAATTCAAGAACTTCTTTATCAATTATGAAACCTGAAATCTCCGGAAAGCTTATACACATTCGAAAATCCATATTCAACCGGCGAAAAGCGTGCGCGGGGTTTTCCTGTCGCGCAAAATTGTACTACACTTTTTTTCTGCTGCCCCTCAGTCTCCCGGTTCAGCCCCACCCCAAACCACCCTCCGGGCGCAACGGCGGAAATGCGTTGTGAAATATTTAATCTGGTCTATCCCATCGCCACCCCCAGCAGCAAACCCCTTCCTCTGTTGAACTCCTCCCATCCGACTCTCGCTCTTCCGCCCTCCCCCTCCCCAGTATCGCTGGCTCGATAGCTAGCTACGAACATCCGGTGTTGCTGCATTATTAAATACGCGACACCAACCTCTCGATACTCTGATTTTATGGGAAATCCGTGAATGAAATAACTCGTCCGTTTCTCGCCGTGTCATAGCTTCTTCTCAGAAGTTACATATGAGTCCGCCGTATTGAGCTTCTTTGTAAATGCTGCAGGAGATTCATTTCTCTTCTCTAGCACACAGACCTCCATTAGATTGTTTCATCGGTTTGAACGACAAGATTGAAAATGATGTTGAAACAGTGTTGAAACAGTGAAGTCACGATAAAATTTTATAATCATTTATTATTCTATTATATTAACTTAAACTAAACTTGATAATAAAGAAGAAATATTTATAATTGTGTAATATAAATCTTTACCATTTTCAAACATTAAATAAAACTAAAAAATCATTTAATTGAAAATTAAATAATAGAATAATAAATGATATGAATAATATATTCGTCACTCAAACTCGTGACAACGTATTTTATTCATTAGGAAGCACCCTCAGTTTTTCTTACTATAGCAGACAATGGCAAATTAATATACGTTCATTCCTTGTTAATGAAGTTGAACGTACAAACTCGAGAAATGAACGCGCCATAACTATAGCTGCAGCAATAAAACTTCCGCGCTTTTACGTTCGAATCCTTCCTTATTTACTACATGGTATACAGGAATATGCAATAAATTTACAAATCCTTGTATATAACATTTTGCAGTATAAATACCATAAATATTATGGTAGGTCAACTTCGTGAAGTGTACCCTAGTTTTCATTAAAAATGTCTTCGTCAATACTATTGTATGTAAATTGTTAATTATTTGCGAGGTACAACCTATGAAACTTTGTGATATTCAAGTTTCATTCTACTTGTTTTGCAAAGTTTTGCATTCGTTTTCTCTGACGTATATCATACCATGAATCTTTTAATATTGTATTATAAATAATATAAAAATTAAATGTGCGCTTTATGTAGACTAATATCTAGATATGCCGAGAGATATGCTTACTTGCAGATCTCTCGACAAAAACTTTGGAAATGTTTAATTACACCTGAGGTATTTTAGCTATTTTAATGTGCAATTTCTAATGTCTTAAAAGATTTACTACAACATTCGAAATAGAGCAGTGATAAAGTTGTTAATGTAATTTAACGTGAAATATTTAAATATAACTCAATAATTTAAATTAGGATTATAAATAATTTACTAATAATCACATTGTAATTAATAATGTGCCAATTCATACAGATTTACTAACAATTGTTAACAGATAAGAATAAAATTATATAATAAATCTATCAATAAGTCTTGAAAATCAAATATAATATAATATAGTAGCCAATATATGATTATCATCTGCTAAATATATTCAATAAATGTTTAATTATTATATATCTTTTCGTAGCAAATTAAAAACTTTATACTTACTTAAAATGTTTTATAGCTTCTTATGAGCAAAAATTATAAATTGTACATCTTAACGCCTCGTGTTTTATGACGTGTATTCATGTGTTGACATTTTTCACAGATTGATAAATTGTCCGCAATCTCGGAAAATCGAGTTTTTCGATGTTTCTTGATACTGAAGGTAGAAGATTGACGAGGTCGGCCTAAGGCCATTAATGATTCAAAGAATTGGCAATACATTGAGAAGGGTCCTGCAGCCAATAACACTATACTTCCAAACTACATTATTCTCGTTTTTGTTCCGACCACACTATCCTGCTCATGCCCTATTCTTAACTCCGATTTTACCTGGTAAGATTGACTTTAATTCTGCAGTAGAGTTAATACTATACGATCGTTTGTTCCATACTGATTCGATTCTCATTGCTGTAGTGTAGAAAAATCGATCGGGCTGCCCATAAGTATACTTTAATCTTCTCGTTATTATCTACTAATGTTTCTTATTTTACATACTAAATATTTAATTACATAACATTTATTAAATAAAGTTATATACTGATTCTCTTAAAAAGTTTCATGTATAGAATAAATTGATAAAACTTGATATAACAAAATAGTTTTCACATTTAAATAAATTGCTATACATCTCGATAATTTTTTGTAAATAATATATTGGTGTGCAATTATTAATAGAAATTGTTGTACAATGCATAAAGACCTAATAATAATTTTTACGTTTAAGTATTTTTAATACTTTTACGCTTACAAAATATTATGCAGTTTCTCACGAGAAATTGTGTTTTAAATAAATATAACAAATACAAATAAAGCTAACAAATCTATAGAGAAAATATGAAATAAGAGTAGGAGATAAGATATTACTTATGTTACCCAATTGTAATCCTATATACAATTGTAATCCTGACATAAACTCAATCCAGAAAAATGTACGCTAATTAATTTGTGTATCAAAAATATGCAAAAACACGACGTATACTAACCAGTTGTAGCAGTACGTGTCAAAATAACGCACCGTTGATTACAGGGGAATAAACCAATAGAAGAAGAGAGATAGAGATAGGAAGCCAGAGCGCATGAGTAACGGAGAATGAGAGGGACGGGAGTGTACAGCAGCTTAGACGAGAAAAGTTTTTGCCGTTTTATTGCTACGGCAAGCGTAGATTCAGGATGTACATGCTCCTATTATCTACCTATCTGGCGTGCGACCCCGGCTAAACAGTCATAAACAGTCACCTATCCAAGATAACATACACGATGGCGGGCTTTGCTTCTGACCGTTCGAGCGTGTATAATGATATTAATTATTAAAAGCAGAGCAGAGCGACAACAGGCAACTCTGGCGTCAAAGCGACGTCGGCAACGATGCTTGCGGCTCGGTTCTCGTGCCATTATATTATTTTTCGTCGCGACCTTTCCTGCGCTTCGTGCAGCCGGTTATTAAGGCGAGGTGCAAAGTGACAGCAAGGGGCAAAGGTAAGGGAGGTTAAGCACAGTAGTTTTTCGTGCTAGCCGGAAGTAATTTGATCTGTGTACGAGCACAAAGAAGATTTCTAATAGCACTAGGATTACGGTATTACATTGCATGCTTTTGAAATCGCGAATGAATGGAATGTTTAGGTAATTATGACCAGCCATGTGTTATTGTAAATGGTAAATTTATCAACTAAGATATGAGTAATAGCTGTTCTAATTTCTGAATATAAAAATTGTCATACATACTATTAAAGGTAAAGTTAATAAATATTTAAAATAACATTGTATAAATAAAACAATAATAAATATTTTTTCTATTTTTAATTTAAAAAATTAGAAGATTATTGTTTGACTTCTTTGCTCGAATTTGTATCGTGCGACGGAAAATGCAGTAATTCGTGGACGCTAAATTACATCTTAACCATTTGCTAAAGATTGCGCTTAATTCCCATTCTTTTCCTCACGCGTTAACACGTTACGTAACACCTAGTACCGGTCCGAATAGTCCGGATAATACAACGAATGGGGGAATGCGGTGTAGTTTCGTGACACGGAGTGGACGATGAGGAAGGGGATCAGGGGCTGTGAGTCTCTGCCACCACGGAATTCGGCATTCCTGCAGGGTCGCCTAATTGCTATGGGCCACGCACACAAGGAATTAATAATTAAAATAAAATATTGCGGCGAACGGGTCGCGTATCTTCTCTTTTATTCGACGACGAGCTCGAGCGGGGTGAGGTGGGACGCGACGCGACGCGACGCCGGCGGCGGCGGCGGCGACGGCGACGGCGGCAGTCGTGCTCTGGTTTTCAGCCCCACAGGCGGTAATATACATAATTAAACATACGTGACTTATCTGCTGAAAAATGTTGCGTTTAACACCCACCTCTTCACCACTCGAGCCGCGGCGCCCATCCCATCGCGCGGTCGCCTCCTCTCATCCGGCGACCTCGTTGCCATTGCCCCAAACCAGGACGCGTGACACACTGCGCGTGGTTCCCAGCAGATACCGGTGTATCGTGTTCGTGGTTTCCCAAATTATAGTCCTTTTTTCGTTTTATTTTTCCTTTTTTTTTTAACAACCCGTATCTCCCAGAAAACTTTGACCACAAGCTTTTACCTTCTTCCCTCTCTTTTCTCCCAAGTCTCGCGAGATATGTATATCTTTATATATAAATATATGTAATATATATATATATATATATATATATATATATATATATATATATATATATAATATATATATATCTTGCGTATTTCCCCTCAATGTCCTGCTAGAAATGCTTGTCTGGCCATGTTATTAACTAACCCGCCCACGCAGTGAAAACGCCGCGATTCCGGTACGCCTGTCCGTTTTTTTCAATTTTCCCGGAAGCTTTCCAAATTATATTTTTTCCGCCCAACGTACCTTTTTTTACTCTTTTTATTCTTTCCTACCCCGTAACATATCGTATATGTTTGGTGTTTCCGCCTTTATTTCATTCGTATACCCCGCCGGCAGCGAGACTAGTTAACGTTCAATTTGCCAATGTGGAGAAAAGTTCAAGATCCTGTTATTTTCTCAAATTTCTGCGAAAGTTCTCTCAAATCATAATACTTACTTCGCCCATCTTACTATCTACCTTAAGACCCTGAATCGTGCTTTTTCTTTTCTCATTTTCTCTTATAGTATATTTTAGATATTATCTTTGAAATCCCATTTGATTCCCTCCCTTATTACATTACAGTGTTACGTCAAATATGATAGAGAAAAATCGAGTATCCGCAGGGTTTTCCTTCGCAAATTTCAGAGAATTCGTCAAATTATTATTTTTTAATTCCCTTTCCAATCCTGTAAACTAATTCTGTAAACGCTGTTACTGCCAAGTCTTTTTAAATTTCCTTTCCATCTATTTCCAATGTTTACCATATATTTCTTTTAATGTTCTTTTAAAGCATGGAAATCTCTGACTGCATATATTATTAACTCACGTGCCTATATTATCGGCAAGATTTCCAGAGTTTCTAAGACAATTTCTTTTTCGCAATGTACAGGAAAATATCAATTAAATAATTATGTCTTTGAAATTTGTGCAAGAATGCTCGTTAATTTATTGCATTTATTAAAAAATTTTACGTTTGTCAAAGAACCAAAAAATTGGAAATGTATAAGAATCTCCACAATTTTTGCGATCTCTTCTACTTTCCTTTGAAATCTGATTAACTTGTTTAATCCTGTACGCTTGATAGGCACACTGTGCCATGTTCTTTACGACATAATTAGCCTCCCTGAAGCGCGAAATGAGGGAAGACAACGCGCAAAGCTTTTCTGAACAGTCTTCCGTTTTGCAGAGACAAAAGAAAGGAGAGATTATGGATTGTGCTAATAATTACCTTGCTCGTATTTCGTGAGGGAATAGCTTATGATAGTTGAGCTATTTAATTAAGAAATTAGTAGATAAGGTTTTAAATATTATCTAGTTACAGCATTTTGTGTATTATTTTTATTTATTTATTTATTCTATTTATTTGTCATACCTATAGGTAATAAGTTTCATTTTTTATTTTCTCTAAACACGTGTCAGAGAATGTGTTCTTAAATATCGCTGTCTCTGTGATTCTGTCAAGTAGTGCAACGCAATAATTGCATACATTACATAAAAGTGTAAATGCATGCGAATTGTATAAGTTAATGAGAGTGTTTCACACACATGCACATATGACTTAGGGGGGCCCTATAGTTTCCTTTCTTCCGTGCATATAAATATCTGTTTAGAATATCTCGACTCACGTGAGGTCTAGATATGTATATAATCGATGAATGTATGAATACAAATCAGGTTTCTTAATCTCGCGAGCGAAGTGCCAACATCAGTTACCTTAAACCGGGATGTAGGCATAGAAGGTAAAACTTCTAGGACTACGAAAAGCGGACGCAACAACGGTGCGGTTATATAACGTTATATTAATAGAATGCGTAATTAGACGCTGACACGCAATGTCGTCCATGTTCATTATCTATGTACGATACGAGAGAATGTGACTGAACGCGATTTATTGCGATCCAACTATTGAATGGTCATTGTTATAAATAACATTTGCTTTTGATGAATCGATTAAGGCGTATTTGCGTCATCGTCCACGCAGATATATCGACCATCATAAATCGCACCTATTAAAAGTTGAATTATTCGCGACGGATCACACTGTCGTGCGTACCACATGCGTTCCAAGTCTGTCCCACTTTTTTCCTCGCGCAAGAATCGAAGTAAGTAATTGCTGTACGGTGACGGAGTTATGTAGGTAGGGGATGTAGCGCGTTCATAACTTTTCCGTGCCACTCGCAATCATATTCTAAATAGAGCATCTACTAATAGCTGATTATCCGCGCGATTCATTACACGACATTCATTACATTCAGTAGCCGAGCAGTAATACCAAACTCATGAGCGATGATCGTTCGACGCTGTTATTTTTTTTACCTCCTTTTTCCTCCGCCTCTCTCGAGAAGAGCTTTTTTCCCTGGACATTTTAACAATGCAATGGGGGACCTAGGCTATCTCGGCCAGTATTTCAACGCGATACGAGTCTGTGACAAATAGCTACCGATGTAATGAATATGAAACGCCATCCCCTCCCCTCCCCCAACTCGTTCCCAGCAACCCTTTTCCCCACTCTCCGTCCATAATATGACGCATGATGTCGTACGCGCTGTAAAACGTTAAAGCAAAGTATTCTACCTATTCGTTCTTTATACGTCGAGACTTGCTCGTTCCTCCCACTTTCCAACAGTGGATCATAATAAGAGGAAAATTAGGTGAGAGTGCACATTCATACTTTTCCGTTCGCGCGATGAATAGAATTTTTTTCTGTTTGCGTAAGAGAGAGTCCATTTATATTCCGTTTAATTAATCTTACACGATTATTTTAAAGTAGCGGTTTTTCAATCATTAACAATGTATATCTCACTCTTTTAGAGAATATTTTTGATATATCTTTCATAGGTAGAAATATTTTATAAGTAAGAACAAATGTATATATTTATTTTTAACTAAAGAGGAGATTAATGTACAATTTGTAAAAAAAAAAACAAACTAAAGTTCTAAAGAATCTTATTTTTATATGAGAAACTATAATAACAGTATAGATTATGATGGTATAACATAATGTCAGATATACTCTATTTATTTCCTTAATCTCGCTTGCGCTAATGAGCCAGAAATAATTATGTTGGGCAAAATAAGTAAAATAGTAAAATAGTACAGGGATTCATATATCTGACATTTTATGCAAACAATACCTGCCATAACCCGTTCTATATTCACCGATTGCAATAAAAGATGCTCTTAGAAACACTTAAACCTCGACTTAAACTATAGACTTTTCGTATCAGCATCTATTTATTATTTATTTTTCTTGCCTAATTATAATCATAACGAGCTCGCGCAATTGCGAAAGAGCAAGGCGTTAATAATAACAGCAGCGGCATGGACTTATGCAACATCTTTATACGATGTGTGCAAAAAGATTATCCGATGACAAATGAACAAACTCACGCCCTGCCGTTGCTTCTCCTTTCCTGTTACACGATTAATGCTATACCGTTCTCTCTCGGCCACGTTTCAGTATCACAGCTTCTCACTCTTCCGCGTCGCGCGAATGTATACGTAACATTGCATGCTAATTGCTCGGTTCAAGTAAATCCCCATGAAATTACAAGAATGGTATAACATCACCAGTGCCGTCCCGCCGCACCCGATAATAGCTAAGTCGGAAGTTCCTGCATAATTAAATCTCTACGGCATGTCGCTTAAACTTATCGTTTCTTCGGTAGCCCTTCTGCGTTAATGTTCATTTGCACGAACGTCCAGCAATCATTAAAATTTAAATGAAAACTTTAGTTCTTGAACACGACGTACCAAACAGAAAAACTTATTCGTGCGTCATTATACATATTCAATTAACATTATTTTAAACAAGCAATTATTAAATATAAAAAACGAGTACAAAAAGAGAAATAAATTCCGTACATTATTGCAGAATATTTTTATAAACTAAATTTTAGATGCAATTCAAAAAACAATTATTTTTCAATATTCTTTACATTTGCTATATAAACTAAAACACAGTAGAGGCAAGGCGACATCGCCAGAAAGAAGACATCGCAAATTTAATTTTGTCTTTATAGTAGAAAAATACTGACCATTTCGCAGCTTTTAAAAGAAATTATTTAAAAAATAATATATTAATAAATGTTACTATAACAGAATAGAAAAACTCATATATGCAGAGTATAGCTATTTCGTAATATGCAAATACGTATACAGAACATTTATTATATTGGCTGGCGTTTTATTGCAGTCGGATTTGCCTGTATTGCCTTGCTTTTCTTTCCAGGCGACATGCGACACCAGGATCCACGCATGTCAGAAATATGAAATTAAATTTATGTCAAAGATAATTGTCACATCGCAACGATGCAACGTCACTCAAGTTTCTTGCTATCACAGTGATGGAACGGTGTTTTCGCATACCTGTAGACGTATTATAGACGCATATGTATGTACGTGATCAAAATTAAAGAAGCGTAGCGTATGCGGCGCCTATAGATGAAACAAAACTATGTGAAAAGATATGCTAACTTACGATTAAATCTGAAGTAAATCTGACGGAGCAGAAATTCCTTTTCCGAATAAAAAGCTTAAATCTGTTGAAGATACTGAAGAAGATTTAACTATTCTACTGGAAGTATTAAAAAAACAAAATTATTTAATATGTTGACATATTATTTGATAGATCTGCTACTTTTGTATTAAAAAATAAAAATTTATTAGCCTTTGCACAAAATTCTAAAGTATACAATTCTTATTATTTAATATTCAACTTTAAATAGACTTTTGCTAGATTTTAAAAAAATCTGTTCTTGTCAATTAAAATTAAAATAGACGAATGGGAATATGTTTGACATCGATTTACATGTTGTGAAATTTCTTCTTCTTAATTTGTTGCAACAAGAAGATTCTGTTAGTTTCATTATAAAAGATATGTGAGTTATTTTTATTAAACGGAATATTGTTCGTAGTATAGAAAAAGGAAGAAGCTAAATACTGCTCGGAAAGAATATATAATATAGAATAAGTTTTCTATGTATAATATACAATGATATTAACTCCTTCCTTAGAAATGACTGTCGTAGTAGAACCACGTACGCTCAAATTGGATAACTTTAATTACGTATCGTTGTCTACGAGAGAAAGTTAATCGAAACTTTTCACAACTAATTATACAAGATTATGCATCAAGTACAAAAGACTAATTTTTAACGTTAATCTAAAATTAAATGTAGTATTTATATAACCACGAAGATATTTAAAGCTACGAATTAACTTAATTAATTTTCTAATTTTTATAATTAATCTAAATTATATATTTTATATAAACGTCTTTCCATTCTAAAAGCATGTATTTTAGGAAGTAAAATAATTCTACTCCAAATAAACATTGGGAAGTTATGGTAAAGACACTTAAAAGACGTCCTAATCTTTTCGGGATTTAAGTGTCTTTAGAATATCGTAGGTACCGTTTTAAAATGGTGTTTCAAATTTGCATCTTTATTAAGCATTGACGAAACTAGCAGACAGCAATAAGTTAACCGCGTATTAGCGCCAGAATTCAGAATCCACTAAATACTATGGTCCTGAATGTCAATGACTGGACGACGTTCGCAAACACATGGCGACGGACGTAAATACCGGCTGACTCTAATCAAAATTCTACGCAAAATTCCCCCAAAAGCGAGGTAAGGCGCTTATAGTGCTCTTCTGTCTAGCCTTGTCGCCGACATCGATTTTCAAAGCGTACTTGAACCTCTTTAACCCTCTCTTGCGGTCGATCGATCGTGTGTGCGGTTACACGAAAGGAAACGCGCGGATTTAATGAGTATTGGTATTTGAGAGAAACTCGATACGCGAATGTCGATCTTCCGCGATCGCGGTGCTTTGCTTAGGCTTAGACGATAATGTCGAGATGGGAGGGGGGAGGTTAATATTCTAGGTAACTTTAGAAGCACACGCAACGACGCAGCGGGATATGTAAGGACAAAATAGGGTTGGTGATGGACATACCGTGGAAAAGAGGGATGAGAAACGCACAACAGAAAGGCCGGAGGGGTTGGCGAAGAGAGAATAGTCTCCGCGTACTTTACGAGCGTCACAAAGTGTACACATTGTGTTACAAGCAGTCAAGAAGATGGAATATGCGAGCGGTCGTGTATACGCATCCGGTCTCATTGTGCGCTCACCCACAGTGTCATGCCACAATACTATCGGTTATAGTAGTGTTTATACACCGCGCGTCTACAATCAACGTTAGAAACCTCGACGCAAACGTCATGGAGTGCAGCGGTAGATTACGGGCGATACCCGACGTGTATCAAATCCAGAAGCTCGAGATAGATATCGAGCATACTGCTGGAGAAGGTTGATTCTCATGCGACACGCTTTGATCTACGACGATGGCCTAAACGCCTAAAGGATTACACATGCATCGCATTATTCCACATGAACTGATAAAGAACGGATCTCAGAAATTTTCTGTATTTCATGAATCAGACAGCAACCTTTTTATACCTTGTGATATAAAAAAATATACTTTTAAAATTTAGGGGGTGGAAACTTCAATAATCCTTTTTTAAACATATTTTCTCATATATGTATTGCATTAGTGAAAATGGCATAATATAAATTTTTTATCATAAAAATGCGTAATAATAAAATTAATAAAATAATAAAAGTGTGTGGAAGAATATGTCTTTCATGTCCGATAAACATTAATTTTATGATAAATAGAAGTTATCAAAGTATTGTACAATTTTATTATACAGTGCGCTTAACGTATTTTATTTTTTATTTTAATCATGTTGTTTTTTATGTGCATAAAGCTTAAATTTAATTCTTTATATATTATATGTATATATTATAAATATTTATTCTTATTAGCAAAATATATTGGTAAATGCATAGTGAAGTAATAATCGCACGAAACGTTAAATGACTACGAGTTTATTGATAAAAGATATAAAAACTGAAACAACCTTTATGCGTTTTAACTTACATCTTTCTACACTTACAATGTAACTGAAATTAGAAAAAGGAAGAAGTCAAATTGTCTTATATGCGAAACAACGCAAAAAGTGCAACGGCAAAGCACCTGGATAAGGTTGCAAAAGTCATTATACGTTTAATTAAGGAGAAATCCCATAACCCACTAATGAGCGTAACGATGTCGCCGAAAAGAAACATAGGCACTGCAAAGAATAGGAAAAAGTGCTCTTTCTCCCTGGATTTCGCGCAGCTACCAGCAAGCCTTTGCCCTTAATTCCGTAATACGAATATATGCACATACCGGCGGGAGAGAGAGAGAGAGAGAGAGAGAGAGAGAGAGAGAGAGAGAGAGAGAGAGAGAGAGAGAAAGAGAGAAGAGCAAAGGAGGGAGCAAAAAGAGAAAGAGGAAGATAGAGAAAAAGGGGGTGGGCATAATGCACGCTCGTCTGAGTACAGTCTGTAATTATGAAATAACCCTGGACCCCCCTCCCCCTCTTTACGCTTCTATTATCATAGCTTTTTACGCTAGCGCCAGAGAAACCACGGCAAATTTTTCCGCGCCCAGGGCCCACGCTCGAAAAGTCGTTCTCCATTTTCCTTCCGACTGCTCCCTTCCGTCCCAGTTGACCGTGAAAGAAGGAAAGAGAAAGAGAGAATGTGTGTATGTATGTGTTCGTGTATGTATTATATATATCATAGTTGTCAAGCCAACATCATCCTTCATGTTGCCTCTAACTAGACGTCATTTTTCACATGTAACGTTCCCTCACGAGCTTTGTATTATTCCTTGTAATTTTGTGCTGTGAATATCTGATGTATACACGTAATTAAAGAGCAGCATATTCTTGTTTCACTTCTTGTTTTACATTACAGTGGTACAATAAAAAATGTTATACAAATTGATTAACATGCATTTATTACTATCATCTTCTTCGTTTAGCTATATCATTACCTTCTTTGTTTATTAACTAAGAGTGTTATTTATCTAAATAAAAAAAAAACATTTCTTTCAAAATAATAAAAAGATTTTCTTTTCTCTAAGATATTATGTGAAATATCAGGACATTATATTGTGTTAATTATTTTTATTGTTATAAATATGTATTCGTAATTCTGTGCGTCGCGTTTGGAAAAATGAGTATAATTTTTCCTCGTGGATTTTGAGAGATTTTCCATAGCGACCCGATTACATAAGCACATCGCGCTGCTCCGATGCTTGAATTATTTACATATGTTGACTTTGTTGAGGACCGCTGCGCCGTAGAGACGGAACATCGTGCATTCACAATAAGACAAGGGCAATGGATTGTTACTATATGTTACTTTAATAGTATGCTTGTACAGAGATGACTCTAGAAAAAAGACTAGATATCGCGCATATACAATTTAATAATTGTGCCAAAAATAAAATAATTATTATGTTAAAAAATATATGTTACTTTAATAGTATGCTTGTACAGAGATGACTCTAGAAAAAAGACTAGATATCGCGCATATACAATTTAATAATTGTGCCAAAAATAAAATAATTATTATGTTAAAAAATATTGACATAATGTAACTAAAAATTTATTACTATTATCTCTTTATTACAAGATTCATTTTTTCACGCTCAATTGTTATTCATTTATTTGTATATAATATATAGTTTCCAAATATATATTTGGATTTCTCTTCTTCATAAGTTTATACTTTTTCATATTAATTTCATACTAATTTCATAAGATTATCTGTCGGTTCGATTTTATCAAGTCCTTTTACAGAACAGGCTCTTTAACTTTTCGTTATATAAGTTCGTAGTTTGTGATTCTCTTTAATGCCTCTTAACTCTTTGATACTCGTACGGAATTATTACATCAGGCAAGAACTACCGTCAGTGATATAACTGTCACCTACGCTATATGTCCACGTGGTTTACAATACCTACGCAGCACGTACTCGCGTGGCCGCTTCAGTGTTAGCAGTTACATCGTGTTTCGCTAACACCCTATTCATTACCCCGCTCACTCCATCGACCTCGGCGTACACGAGTCCGGTCTGCTTTTCAGTCTGGTCGCATTAAAGCTCTAAATACTGTGCGACGAGAGCAAACAGCTCTCTGCCACATCAGGATGTTACTATTTACTTCCTACGGTCTCTCCATATGACCCCCGGTATACGTATGTCTCATTCCCGTATCGCATCTGCGTTCTACACTCGAAATTTCTCATCACGAATATGTATACTTGGTCCCGTCACGACGGCCGTGCATTAAAATCTGTAACTACTGCACCGAATCGCGCAATTCGCAAAGTTTACGCAACCGCGAATTAACAGTTTGCGGTGACATCAATTATACCGCTCGTAATTTCCAATCTTTCCAAACTAACGGTATTAATTGAAGTACATTCCAACTTATAATAATTCAAATATTTATTTTTAATATCTCTTAGTACGTTTGACAATCTGTCTTCTAATATTGTATTTAATACTGTATGTTACGTTAATTTTAAAGGATTAACGCGTAGATGCATCCCTTTTATTCTTTTGTACGGTTGTTTCTTTTTCGCCCTTTCATATCCAGCATTCATCGCAGAAATATAACTCAATTGCGCTTAACATCAGCGTCATACTAGTTGGAGTGTTTCCACACGTGGATTTTAGTTGTCAGGTTTATTATATTTATAAAGTTACCGCGCGCATTAACCTTCACTCGTGGTTTTCTGTCGAATGTTATGAAAAGCTATTATGGTACGCATACCCGAAATGCGACCGTGCATTAACATCCGCTATCACTCGTGATTTTGTTACTAACACAGATATGCTTTTAAAAGGTTTCGCCTACATCGGCAATTTTGATCATAGTATTTGTCGCAGTTTTTGTTTGATTTATTTGAGCTCTTGATTGACTGTAATAGAAGTACATTCAAGCACTGTGCTCGAGCAATATGCAACTACATCTATATATGCATGGTACGTGCAAAATAAGACCTCAAAAAAATAAGCAATCCTGTTTTTTCGACGATCTTTAATTAATCATTTACATTATAATAATATTAATGCACTTTAATGATCTGTTGACATATGTCAATGTACGGTAATGTCAAAAATTAAAACTTCAAGATGGATACATTGATTTATTGGCTACAAAATTAATATTGGCGTATCTAATTGGATGTTACAATAAACAAACATTTAATTAAATGTATCAGGTTTATATTGTTTGTCATTATGTTTTGAAGGTTTTTAAAGCCGTATTAAAATAAAATATTTAATTGAAATAAAAATTAGTATATTACATTGTCATATATAATATGATTTATATGTATAAATATCGCAATTTAACTTGTAATGTGGAAAATTAGTAAATACTATTTTAAAATCATTTACAGCTCCAGTCAATTAAATTGTCTTCAAAAAAATATATATGTATTTGGAAACAACTGTGTAACACGATATTCCTATTCACTCCCACTTTACAGCTTGTTGATTTTTATCACTTGTTTTGCTACCACGTGCACGAAACTGATTTAGTGGGTAGTCTTTTTTTCTTCGTTGTTTGCTATTTTAAACCGTTATATCGAAGTGTATTTTGATACGCCATATCCAAATATATTTTATAACAATTTTATACATCATGTGAAACGTAATGTAAAATTGTATCATTGCGTGTTTTCATGTTTTACATGCTAGCCATTGATATTTTCATATTAAAGTAATTTTTCACTTTAATCACAGATTGTATGCAGCATGAAATTGAGTTGTCAGTAGCGCATTTCACTCACGGTGTATTACGAATGCGGCTCTATCGCGTACATATCGGCTAAAAGACGCAATATTTTCCTTGGCAATCCGGATTCTTGAAGTATCGAACGATGTTCTTGAAATTCATGCAATCGTCGCATATTTGAAGTATTTACCTACCTGTTGCGCTCACTATTAAAGAAAAGTACGTTAAATTCATATTTCTTGTAGCTCCGTCGGCGTCTTACTTACAAGATACATTTGCCTTTTTTTATACATTTACCTTATATTTCACGTCTTTTACTCTTTATGAGTTCATAAATTGAATCCGTTCGCGAATATCACGTAATTGACATTTATGCGAGATCGAGTAAAGAAATTTGCGAGAAAGATGAGAACGTTGTTTCATTCGCGCACGAGTAAATGGATGCGCGCGACAACTGTCGTTATTTATTTCCACAATTATCGCCGTATTGTGTCCCGCAGAGGCAGAGAGCAGAGGGTATATAAGCGCGACTAAAGCTGGTACCGCACCTCGAAGATTCTAATCTTACTTTCGTGCGTCAGAGAGCTTGTCGCTCGCGAGACAACGTGGAAGCGTCGAGCTCGACGATACCAAGTAGACGGAGGCGAGAAATTCAAAAGGACGAGATTAGTCGCGTACGTGGCTGCCGTTGCCACTTAGAACCACGTCGCACCATTTGCTTTGCAAATAATCCCCACCGTTCTCTCTCTCTCTCTCTCTCTCTCTCTCTCTCTCTCTGCCGCTGTTTAGTTGCACACATTCCGCCACCCAGCACACGTTCCATCATAAATATGTATCATCCGGATGTACGTACGTACAGCGTCGCTGGATACAAACACAGTCGCATGGGTCGCACACCGACACTAATACCTAAAATGTAATCGCTCGTCGGCATGCTCGTACGCGCGTTTCTGTAACGTTTTGCTAGGCGTGTCTGCGCGGTTACACTTATGTCCGCTTTACACGCGTGTGGTTACACGTGCGTGCACACATACACACACACATCTATTCCGAGCGAAGAGAACGGACGTTCGATAACGCGCGGTATTTAAAGCGTGTTTGCCGAAAATTATTTTTAATACTCATTAAGATTAACGCTTTATCTCAATTAGAGAAGGAAAGAAAAATATTATTCGCGCGGAAGACAAATGCATTTAATAAACGGAACATCCTCCCAACCTACGGACCTCCCAGAAGCAATGTGCCCTGTTAAGTGGCATATGGAAGTGACGTGTGTCTGGATACGAGTCGCCCCCCTCGACCTTCGCGACGCGGACGTGTACGGGTAATTATCGCCGACGAGATGTACTTGTCGTCGCAATCACGATGAGAAGCATTTTACACCACCAAGTAAACACGCGGCGTAGGGAAAAGCGTAGGAAAAAGCTGGGAGCAAACTAATCGACGTTGTACAAAGAAACTGAGCGAAAGTGTCGGTCGATACAAGTTTAATTTGTTTAATCAAAACCAGCCGCGTCGGATATCTTTCAGTGTATCGTTAGTTTTAATTAAATTATATTCTCATATCTGTGATAACTAATGAATTACGCAAATAGGAAATTCAATAGTAACACAGGTAAGGTGTTTTATAATTACGTCATATGAATGTCTAATGTAATTTTTTTAGTTTCAATAGTTTTGTAAAATAATTTTACTTTTTTACGAGCAAAATAAGAGATGATTTTTTTCAAAAAATTTTTTTTATCATTGACATTTACTGATACGTATGTCAGTACCTATCGTCGGAATCAATCGTTTAACGCGTGTCGAATAAAATAAAATAAATAAAATAGCAGGCATGCGATTCAATTTCTTTTTATCTCAATCATCTCGTGCATTAGCAGCACATAGAAAATATACAAAATAATCTAATTATTTTGTCTATTAATTTTCCAAATCTTTAGCTTAAATTCATTTATTTAGATACCGGTCTGTCAATGTAACTCAATTATAATTTTAAAAATAATTTTACGATTTAACTAGCTTTAGAGGTATGCTTTCCGTGCAAGCGCAAATCTCTTCGTGGCTGCTGCTGCATGCAAAATGTGCATTTTGACTTGTCTATCTCGTTCAACGAGTGAAATTCATCGACCAAGCCGATCAACTGCATTGAAACTGAAAAAGGATAAAAGAAACGGATATTTTGGATGGGTGCGCTGTCGTACGCGGACTTACGCACTACTTTGTATGAAAAGCAGGAACGACGGGCTTTGCATGCAGGAAAACATCCATCCATTGAGTGCGTCCGTGCGCGCAGGCAGGAGAGGACTCAGGCAGCGTGGCTGAACGAAAGCGTCGATGCACCGCCGACGCCACCATCGCATCACGGTGCTTCCGAGGCGCATTTGCATATCCACTGGTTTATACTTTTTCGATATCGAGAGCAGAGGCAGCGCGCCCCAGCGCGGTCGCTTGGTTTGTGCGCGAAATTGCACCACTTCGGTCTCCCCCTATCGTCGTTACGTCGTTGCTAATTTAAGGGCCTTGGCGATCTAACGGCTCCCCGTGGCTTCGCGTACCCCAGGCTCTTTCGGTTGGCTGCCGTCGTTACCCCGGCCGGATATTGCGATACGATGGCCCCGCTGCCAGCTTCGATGCCGCGGCGCAGCGTTCGGTTACCCACCCGACGCGACGCAGCGCTTTTTGCGAGAAGGGTTCCCTTCCAGCCATCCCACGTACGTAATATCCCGCCATAAGGCTATTCGCGTTCGGAGACTGTGAGGAAGAACGACCACTGCATCGTCGCGAGAGAGGCGGCACGGTATCGCACACTAGGGAGTGCATTCAGTTGAGCTGTGCTCGAATATCGCGTCTTATATACAATATATCTATAGCGTTACGAAAAACCATTCTTTATTATTTTTCGAACATACAAGACCGACGAGTAGTCGGTCGGAAACGTATGAGAAGAAACCCAAAAGAAAATAAAAATATTACTCAATGTTACTCAAGCGCGGTTTGTGTTGAAGTAAACCAGTTCACCACGAAGAAAACGAACATTATTATCTGAGATTACGAAATTTCAATTTCGATTTTCTTTGACTAATTTTCTTTAGCAATCGATATTTCAGTGAAATCGCCGAAAATTATATCTATCAGCGGATGTTGTAATAATATTAGACATTAAGTACATCTATATCCACAAAAGAATAACTCAATTAATTATAAAAGTTTATTTAATCGCACTCTGGTAGCAACCATATACTGTGCGTATATGCTTATTATCCGCCCATCGCATGTATATACGCTGACTGGCACGTAGTTATCGATTAGTGCACGAGTTTTTAATGATGGAGGCACTTAATTACCATATGTGAGATTTACCGAATCGGCCCAGTAAAGGAGTAATCAAACGAATTGCGTTTTAAAGTGCCTCTTAAGCACAGAAATTTACGGGTATGAACTATCTGGGGTACATAATTACCGTAATGATAATTTATTGCAGCTAATGATAGGTAAGTTTACAAGCTCTCATAATCTGTTGAATTTAGGATTTAACTAGATATATGCCGTTTCTTTCGTTTCTTCATCTCAATGCTATTTTTAACAGTTTAGTAATTATTAACAAATGATTTATACACAAGACTATTTATATAATGTTTATAACTTTCGTAAACAGATATGAAAACAATAAGTTTTTTGAAAAATATCTTATTCCAAAAAGAGAGATAAAGGAGAAAATGAAATTTCCCAAGTATTTTAAATAACATCTCGATAATAATTAGAAAAATTCTGATTATATATTGTAATAAAAAATTATTTATAATTTTTTTTGCAGTAAATAAAGTGTTTCAGTTATTAATAGCTCAATTCAATTTTTTTATTTGCATGTTTTGCACCACATTTTGTTAAAGAATTCTAATTCTTTTTTTTTATATTTTAACAAATTCAATGAATAATTCTTAACAACATTATAAGTTCTGTATTAGCATATAATCAAAATTTATTTTCTACTGGACCAACATACAACAAAAGTTGTTACTGTTTACCAAATACAGTATACAAACGTATTCGTCGATATTTTCAAAAGATACGTTTATTGTTTTTTCTTTCCACCGCTTTTCGATACGAGTCACGTTCGATGCTCGATGAAATTTGCATTTTTACCGAGTTGAGTTCGATGCAAATTTCTGGCAAATTTTTTCCCATCACTTCCCCCTAAAGCGGTCATATTTCGCTAATCCACAGGTTCACTTCGGGAAATAGTCACGGGAACATGGACTAGCTTGTGGCGTAGCCGGTGGTGGTTTATTTAAAACATCTACATGGTTTTTGTTAACCATGCATACGGCATACGAATTTATATCATCAGTTTGGCCGTTGCCGAATGAGCAATTGGCATTTCGATTGCTGCCCGCAGCAATTTTGAGAAATCAAAATATCGCAATTTAAAATCGCGCGTATATCTGCTTTTAGAGTTAGCGGGACATAATTAACCAAATTACCTAGCAATTAATTAAAATTGTATTAAGTACATAGCTTTAATTAATATGTGTATTGAAACGTTAAGAATTCGGTTATTGTTTAATTTTCTAAAATAATCAAAAACTGCGCGAATTAAATCATATAAGATAAAACTAGATTATGCTAGATAGAACTAATTTTGCATCGTAAAAACATCAGACCTGCAATTTCCTGATTTGAAAGTAAAATTTATGAACTTACCCATTACTGTTATATAGGAATATTTTTACTCAAGGTTATCCAATGTAATTTGATCGTATCTTAGAGTAACTCAACTTATAGGTTTTATGCAAGACTATAATAACAGCATCGTATATTACATACTTTCAGTATATAGTATTGTATTTTTGCAAAGTATGACCTAGCCCATGTTGTTGTATATCATCATTAGTTGTACACGGAACTTCGTTTTTCTTCCACAAATTTGCTGGTTAAAATGATATACAACTTTTTCTTTAGGTAGACTGTCGTGAGTAAAGTTGATAGTAATTAAGCTCTCCATAACCTATTAAGTGTGCGTATGCATATTGCGAAATTCATATTCATGTAGCGAAAAAAAAAGATTATCGTTTCTTTAACTTTACATATCGCAACTCACATATCAGAATACCACGAGGAATGTTTCTCACAATCATGACATATCTGGAAATTTCCGCTCATTTCCATGCAGCGCGAAGCATTTTACCCGAGAATAACCATTCGTTTCTCATTTTACAAATTATTAAATATTTCTATCGTAATAAGCAGATAACAAACATTAATTACATTTCTATTTAATTAAGAATTCCTTACATATGAAGTAAATATGAATCTGGCATCGAGTAATTTTGTGCCGCTCGTTATAATTAACGGTATAATTGTTTTACATAAGTAATCGACTAATATATGTGTGTAATACTGACGATTGAGGTGCCTATCAGTTTCTTGGTATATACCAGATGTAATAACACTTATAGCTATTGTTGGCTGCGAAAAGACGTTAGGCTTTAAGAGAATGTCCAAGAAAAAGCAAGTACATGCACGACGGGGTTTTCTTCGCGACGTAATCTTTATAACCGCCCATAAACTCTGTTTTTCATATCGTTCACAGGCTCTTTTACCCTTGTCCCCTTTCCCTTTCTGTTTTCCCCCGGCATGTGTCACGACAAAATAATTTTCCCTCGTCTACGGATAAGACTTCCCTAGGTAAATTTTGCATTTTAAAATTATTTGCCCGGCTATCTGGTAGGGTAGATATACACCGACGTGATTCATTTCTTTGTTAGCGCCGTATTTCACACTGTGATCGCCGTACTCTTACGCGCGAACACCTTCCCGTAAATTGCTTCGCAGTTTCTCTCAATAAAGCTTACGTGCTTCTTGGCCTCCTCACCTTGTCGTTAATTCAAGATCAGTTCGATAGTCTCGCATATTATCACTTGCCCTCATTTAGAACGTTTAATTAATCGTGCATACACACTTCATAATAAATCTTGATTTACCAGTAGACAATTATTAATTCGTAAAGTTATATACGATAAATAATTTTTTACATAAACTCGTATGTATATATGTATATGTATATATACATATATATATATGTTTACGTAAAAGATTGTTATATTTTTATGAATTGATAACTGTTTTTTGTATCAAAATTTATTATAAATGGATGCATGTCGTTATGTATTATTTGTAAAATAAAAAAACAATAAAGTAATAAAGCAATAAAGTAATAAAATAATAAATAAATCGTAAAGTAAAAAATTGTTCGTTTGAGCATAGTTTTCATAGTTTATGTTTCCATTGGCCAATTCCAATTTGTAGTATATTTAGCGAGTAGGAGGAGTGCTAAATTGTGGATTGTGTAAGACATATCTTCCTCTGCGGTGTGCATAGAAAGGGTCGCGGTGAAAACGGCGGTTGTGTAGCATAAATGGTGGTACATTCGACCGAAGAGGGGCCACCTTATTCACGGTACTTGAATTATCGTACCCAGGGGATTGCAGTGATTCTCACTATCGAATATTGCACTGTTGTTCGGCGATCGTGCGCCGGTCGCGAAACAATGGCGAACGACAACCCTTATTACTCTCCTAAGGGAACTCTTAGCATAGTAATGTCCGGTCACTGGACGAGCCTTGCGCGCGTCTATTTTCAACCGTTCACAAACCGCGTTGCGCGTTTCTCGCAGAAAACCATGTCCGGTTTTATGCCAAAAGGGCGATTCCCGTATCGCTATGCGTGTAACGCACGTAACAACCACAAACACGTTACGCAATCTCTTTTTTATAGTATCCATTGACGTTTTGAAAACTACGCGAAATTCAAACGAATCGATTGTTCATGCGGCGCGTGCTTTTAACGATGGCGAGTTATTGACACTTGACGTTCGTTGTATTCTGTATCTGGTTATTGTTTCAGCACGTTTACGCATAATTCTCTTTTATAAGCGGCGTTCAAAAAGTATATACTTTTTTTTTCAAAAATTATATAATAGCTTTTTCTCAAAGCCTTTAATTCTTCATTGGGGAAAAGTCACGCTGACAATAATGTGAATAGAAATAGTGATAGAAAGTAATGTACACAGATTCATAATACTATATATCGCACGACGTCGAAATCATTGGTTATGGCTATTTGGTGTGAGCAACATGTCAATCACCCATATATAACGTTACGTAAAACAAATATTTTGCAGCGCACAGCTAGTATTTCGTCGAAATCAAGAAAGATGGTCCTTCATACATTACCACATCTTTACCATCGAGAACACGCGTCACGACCAGAGATTTATTGTCCGACTGTCATCGCGTACGAGTAAGCGATTTGGCCGAAATTCGGATTACACATCGTGACAAACGTTCGGGTCATGCGGCGCGTCACCCTTTACGTCTGATAATATTTGTTGAAATACGCACAACGCATCTCGTTGTGTGTTTTTTTGACATCAAAAGCGCGACAGGATGGCCCCTGCTTCGTTTGCCAGCGCTGAAAAAGTGACTTCAAAATTGGCCCAACATTTTTCTTCGAACCAATCTGCGAGAAACGTGCTCGTAGAAAGCGAGCGGTAGTTCGAACTTCCGGTTGGCACACGGTGGCACCGTTTCCAAAGTGTGTACCTCGCATAAAAGTCATCCTACACACGTGTGCAGGTAGGTTGATACGTACAGGCGGCAGTGCGAAGTAAAGAGTTGGGGTAGGGCGCGTGGCTACATTAACTTGATTAAAGCGCGTATCCTTCCATCAACGGAACGCCGATGGGTGTACGTGAAAATAATCCTTAAAGCTTGGGTCGAGAGCGAAAAATAACGAATTTTCCTCGCTCGAACTTCCTTTGTAACGGTCGCAGACTAGAAATTGTGAGCGGATCTGATTGTTTTCGGGACGCAGTCGCCCGGAAGCGAAATATAATAATTCCTCGTGTTTGTTTTTGCATCCCGGTAATTACATCCAAACGTGCGGAATGCGGTAAGCTTTTCCATGCATCTGTGATTATACACCGAGCAGCGCGCATGTTGGATGTGAATGTCTGCGCTTTTACGACAAAGCGACAGTACTCCGTTTCACCATGCGGTAAACATTGGCTGGTATCTGGACGGCATTGCACAGAGAATGTGATACATGTATATATACATACACATATACGTATGTACACTTTTTTTTTATCATGATGGAGGTTTCATGTTTCTTGTATTTCATTAATTAACCCTTTTACTCTGGGCGGAAATCTAATATAGAGTAGTATTATTTAGCGCTTTATGACAAGAAGTTATGAATAAATAGTCTCGTAAAGAGAAGATTTAATAAAATGAGTTTACAGCAGCTTCTTTTTGCATGTGTCCTTTAATGCTTACATCCTTCCATCAGCAGAATGCATGTAGTGTATGCATAACTGGATGTAAAACAACTGGATAAAAGCAACTAACCGTTAACACAAGATTTTTGAAGACTATTTAATTACCATCTTCATAAATATACATTCTATAATTTTTAGATTGCTAAATTAATAATTTTATAGATCATGTGAAAGCACAAAATTAATGCAAGAATAATTATTTAAAATGTAATTTACAACTCAACATTGAAGAAAACATGTTTCTTTTTATATGTTTTTATATATTTTAAATACAAATAATAATTAACTGCCTTGAGATTTCCATTATTGTTAGATATTAAAATTTTTTTGTCAAATTTTTTTATTTCAATTTTTTATAACAAGAGCAAAATAATTTGTGGAAATCCCTCAAATAAAATAAAACAATATGTATCTTCCATATGTTTGTTTCAAATATTTTGTTTTTAACTGCTCCTATCGGCTCTTTATTGTCTTTATTATCGATTTGGTTTTGTGTTTTCGGATACCGGAACCTATTCCTCGTACTTATTAGCTCATGTATGAGGCTGGCGCAAGATTCGATCTCGATGTGATACCACATCGTGGTTTACCAATTCTCCCATCGGCCGTGAACTGCCCACAAATGCCAACGGCAGGGCTTTCGCCACACGATGCACCACGAAACGTCGTTACACCACAAGATTCGGAATGGGCGGGGGTGGCACGCAGAGGCACGTGTATATATTTGTGCGTATGTTATGTGCATGTACAAGTGTATTTGAATGTAAGCTTTGATGCAACAGCGTGAACAAAGAGAATGTATGATGCACTTGTCTCCCGCGGCTCATCCTATTTTCTCGGTTCGTTGATCTGCATCGTGTCGCCAGTTAAACACGGATTCCTCGTGAATGTATGTATATTAGAATACTTGTGTTCGCAGAATGCATATGTAAATGAGCAACCTCAGCAATCCGTTATAATTTAATTGATATCAATTGACCTCGCACTGATCGTAAATCGTGAATTTTTAGTAAATTGATAATTTTTTCTCTCGAAGTTCTATTCGAACGTATTAAAGAATATTTTCGTAATCTATCAATCGAACTAGCGCAAGGATAAATTGGCAACTGAATCAAATTTATATCCGGATTGGAAAATCGATGCAATTACATTTGCGGATCGTAAAATACAAATTGCAAAAACGCAGTCCGATGTAAAAGAGATATATGATGCCATCGTGGAAATGCAAAATACTAAGGCGTAAGCGAATGGACATGCAAAAGGAGGACGTGAGAAATAGAGTTTGCAATAACGGCAATAATGCAGGTAAATGGCAAAGACATGCGGCTTATGGTTTAACAGTAAACGCTTCTTGCCGCAGATAAACGGAATAGAGAAGTGGAACTCAAGGTGTAACTCCTTTGTGTTGAAAAGCCTCGTAAATACTGGCGCGATTATCCCCTGACGCAATTCATAATGCAGGAAAAACGATGCACGATTACACAGTCAGCTAGCCAAACCCAATCCAAAGCTTTTCGCCACAATCCTCTTTCTTTGTTTATTCTTCTCTCCTTCCCCCCTCCCCCGCTTTTTCTTTCCCGTTCCTTTTTCTCTGCGCCACTACCTTTCCTGACAACGATCAGAGAAGAAAAGTGGAACAAGGAATTTTTCTCTTTTCCGAACTTCCTCCTTTTATATCTAGCGACGGGTCGGTATCTATTTGTAGCTACAACGATGTGGGCGCGGAGATTGCATGTCGCTATTAAAGGGGTTCGGGTGAAATTGATCTATAATATCGGGGTCACTATCACTGTAAGGGATTATAGGCAAATCTGCATATAGCGATTGAGATAATTGAAATTGCAATTACACAAATAGCAATTATGCAAATCATATTGCAAATGTTGTCGCTTTAAGTTTCGGGAAATCGCTAATTTCAGCAAAGCCGAAATATCCCTTCGAGAATATACGTATTGACGCATATGCATATATTTATCTGTGTATCGTAAAATCGCACATCTAAGTAAGAGACTGGAGTTCATAATTTTTCCTTAAAAGTATGAAGATCTTTTGCTCCTTAAAGTCCGCAGATAACTGCTATTTGTTTTAAGTAAAAATTATGAAGCTCTGCTATACTTACAGGCACGGCTGTTTTCTACGATAAATATATTACAAGACATGAAAGTCCAAAATATTTTATCGCAATTCGCCGCTCGTACTATCGCCGTTTGTTACGCTTCCATGCCGGCCATCTTCAGCCGTTATATTTTCATCTTTGCGGAATATACGTCGCGTTAGATCCCACGACTGCGTATTATGACACTCGCATAAACGACCGGTCTTAAAGTCACAGTCCACACCAGCTGGTACTGACCTAAGACTAATACAACCTGCCATCGCGTAGAGACATTCCGCAAACATTCATATATCGTTTCGATCCGTCACGAATACTGCTATCTATGATGACACTCAGCTGCGAAATAAATACTCGAAGTTTCCCGATATGAAGTACAAACGTGCTTCAATCTAGCGAAGAGTCTTCACAATTTTAGTTTGACTCGGTTTATACTTTATTAGTTACAAATTCTTCTTCAATATAAATAACACGATTTTCTAGCTTTATGTGAAACTTGAGAGACTATGTTTAATTCTGCGTAAATTTTGAAGTATACTAACATTTCTGAAACCTTAATTAACGCGTTAGAAATACAAAATATATTTTTTTCTAACATAAAAATTAAGATAATTAATATGTGTATATACAAAAATTCTGCAACTGTCATACGGTATTGTTTTATATCTATAACATAAATGAATAAAAAAACTATAAATAAATAGAATCATTCATACATAATGCAGTTGCAAATTCCTCAATAGCTATTTCCTTAGAGAAAGCAAAAATTAACACGTATTAAGATTTCTCTCCTATTTTATTACAGTCTCGTGGACCAACGTACTTTTACACGGAAGCGCGACGTATAAGAGTCAGAGCCGCAAAATGTGCGCAGGTGCATCGGCGGTGGAGTTTACTAGCAATCTCTCGCGGAAAAGTAAAACAACCCGTCGTTCCAGTTGCCGCCGCATAACACCTCTCCCTGTATCTATTCGCCGAATGCTACATACATATGATCGTGAAGAGGATGGCGAAGGCAGACGATGCACGGCGACGCGGCGACGGGGAGGGAGAGGCGGTAGGAAACAAAAGCGAAGGGAAAACTCTGGCCATGCTGGCAGCTATACCGGCATATTTACAGAGAGAATAGAGGAGAGGAGAATACGTTTTAGTTTTGCATTTGTCGCCGAGGAGAAATAGTGCTTCGAGCGAGGAGAGTGCTCCGGTAGGTACGCGTGGGTGGATAGCGACGCCGCGCCGAAGGAAAAAGAGAAGTGAAGAAGGTGATCGTAGGTAGGTAGGTAGGTAGGTAGGTAGGTAGCAGACTGTCGGCCGGCGATGGAAAAGAGGACGACAAGAGAGATACGAGACTGCTATCTAACCGCGTCAGCGGGTGTGAGCGAGTCTCGGGTTCGAGAGCGAGGGGGATGCAGGTATAGCAACAAGGGGTGGCGGGCAAAACGACAGGGACGAAGGACGGGAGGGAGGAGAAGCAGGATCGGGTCCCATGTGCCTGTCACGGTTTTACAAGTCCATAAAAAGAGGAATTTCAGACTGAGTTAAATATTGCTGCCGCCCTCACTGAATTTCAAGCACGCACACGCGTACGACCGCCTGCCGGTTACATATATAATAGGGCATATCCACAGAGACGCGACCGCGCATCTTTTCACACGTGTAACGAGCACGTAATGGCGGGAGGAATCTTCCTGTGATATTTATTTAGCCGTCATGCGCGCTTGTTAAATTATTTCAGGTTGCCCGGTCCGCGCGCGAAAGTCGATGTCGACGGATTTCGAGATGTAGTTAGTGAATTTCACTCATCATTCGTATCGTTCACGCATTGTTGCAAATCAATTGTATCTCTCAAATACGTGAGTCCACGTCATGCTTGTCATTCCGCAAACGTAAGAGACAATATAATGTTTTTGTAAAAAGAAAAAAAATCGAAAAATCTTTTCTAATTCGTCCAGTTTGCATCACATAATATGCATTTATATCAACCTTCCTATGCGCACGAGCGTACAGAGATCGTGGGAAGAAAGTAGTTATGACGGGTTTCATGGTTTATGGCTGATTCTCTGGGGATCCCAGACACAGGAAGCAAAAGAGATTATCACAAGGGACGTACGCTTAATCCCGAACTACCGCTGTACCGGACAGCCTTACGCGTAGAAGTTATTCTAGAAATACATGGAACTGTATTACACCAAGTCCCATTTCACTGAATATCCTATGCTTTATCTACGTACACAAACGTTGAAATAATAAATTATACATGATTACGACAAAATTATAACTGTGCACTTAAAAATCCGCGATGAAACTTGTAAGAAAATATGTCGCGGTACTATGCTTATATACAAATAAGATTTTTATACGTATAATAATATTTTTATGTAAGATATTTTTAATTTATTTTACATTGGAATAAATAAAGTACATTATAGCACTTTTTGTCCAATCCAGAAATAAAATTGCAATTATCCTTCATCAGGATGGATAATTATTTTTCAGCATTGATTAATTTACGTTCGTTATGTATTTTTGTAAGGTGATGTTCCAGTAATACAATTTCGTTTTTCGACAATAAGAAAACTGGGATGTAGACGATGAAAACTATGCACTGCGAGATGCTGGGAAATTTATTTCCGACGCGTTGAATCGAATGTAAAAACTATAATAGCTTTTGTCGGATTGTGACGATTCTTGGAATTGATTTCTATCATGCATAAATATAGTAAATGTTTTTCAAGAGAATACTTTTATTTTCATTACTTAAGCATTATGTTATAACTATATTAATATTTTATAAAAAAATAATTATTTTACATAAAAATACTGCAACACGTTGTCATGAATAGTAAAAAAAAAACAAAGCATTTTTAGTGAAGCCATTTGTATTCACGCACGATTCGAATTTTTTCTACGAGAAATTGTATTACCGTACATTAACATTTCTACACAGAGGTTTTCATTGCCAATGTATATACTGGTAACAAAAGTCTCAAACATTCGTCGTCATTAAACATTCGATTAATATTTCATTCGATTAAACATACGAGTAATTATAGTTGTGTGGAATCAAAGTAAAATGATATTATTAACAATTAATAAATACATTTTTTTAAATAGAATATTAATTTAATGTCACTGGTATTGAATTATTTTATTTTAGCCGGTAAATTAATTTAATCTTTATTCTACAATAATGGGTTTTGTGAAATAATCATTAAAAGAGAACATATAATGGTTTTTTGCAGATATAGGTATAAAACGTTCCATACATCAAAATATATAAACTTTTTTTTGCAAAATTAGTATTTAAATTGATATTTAAACAGAGAATGGAAATTGGAATAATAATAAAATAAAATAAACAAGTCTTTTTATATTTTTAAAAATATAATCTGATTATTGTAATTAATATTTGTAGTTTTTTTTAAACTTCCAGTCTATATACTTTATTATTAAAAAGCTGCAAGTTATACTTTTATCATAGCGTTTAAGAAATAATTGATTTGTAAAATCAATTTTTATATATGTGTTTCACAAGCATTATAAAAATAATAAATTAACGATATAAATATAAGTATACATATTTCATAAAGTATATTTTACTTACGTATATTTTGATAGATAACATATGTTAAAAATGCACACAAAAGTATATTGCATTAATATCGCAATAATGATAAATAAGCGGTATAATATTCCGTTTAATTACAATTAAATAATAACAAATTTTTAGCACAAATTTTGTAAACAAGATATTATTGCTTTATTTATATTGCTAGATTTCATTAATGTTATAAATATTAGATTAATGTGGAAATGTTAGATTGAACTTCTTTAACCTCTTTGTTTATGCTTTACGTATTATTGTCGATATTGTTTAATAAAATTTTCCTAACATTTTTGAACAATATTTTTACCTAACATTTTTTGCATAATATATGTCGTAATCAGCCCAAAATGCATTTTACTTTGCGACGAAACAGCTTTAAAAAATTCTCTTTTAGAGTAATTCTCTGCTCGGACCAATTAGTATGCGAGTCCAACAAGTCGAGCAAGTATAGGATCAAAGGCAAAACGCACGGTGCTAAAAATATTTTTCGTGTAAAGACGAAAATCTGAAAACTGTGGGCATACTCACTGCTCGTGTCCTGTTTTGGTTGGTTACCCGGCGACGTCGCCCAGTTAACTTTCATCTCCTGAAACATTTAAAAAAGAAAGAATGCGTTTAATTCTACGTGAAGAGACACAATTTTCAGCAAGCTTAAAAAATATTGATATTATACAGGCAATCTTAAAACGCGTCAAATTGTTTTCTCCAATTACGTCAGCATATAATTTTTAACTTTTATAAAACGACTTTTATAAAACTTTTATAAAACAAAGACAACTCTTTCTACAAAAGATTAAACTTAATATCAACATTTGATAAGTTTTACTATAATATTCTTTAATCTAGTACAATATACAAAACGTAAAAAAATCGATATATATAAATATATATATCATAGTACAGAAAACAATATTATTTCCTACACTAATTAAGTTTGATTGAGATCATAATTGTAGAAAAAGATATTTAATTATAAAGCGGTTAGATTGATAGCTAATTTAATAATCATGTATCAGCAATAATGAATACAAATATGAATTATAAGTCGAGATTAAATAGAATTTATTGAAGCTATTATAGCTAGTCATTTCCTTACTCGTAAACTGTTTTTATAAATCCACATTCTGCGTTGCTATTGACTTTTAGAGCTACCGAAATTTCTTAGACAAACTTAGGAGAATCGATCACATTACTTCTAAATCGGATCTGCAGATTCCGGCAGCGAGGAAGTGGTTTCACTTTGGAGAAGACGTCGGGTGGCGGAAATGGGACGTGTCGGGTATCGTCGAGTCCTAACAGACGCCGTAAACTGGATTCTTTATGCATCACCGTGTACCCGCTCGTAGCGTCGCAGATATTCGATAGATAGTAAAAGTCATTTCGGTGGAATCGATCGCGGTCCAGGAAAAAAATGAAAATACGTAAAAGCGACGGAACTACGACGAGCAAGCCGCGGAATAAGTTTTGCTGTATTGAATTTCGCAACGTACGGAACGTTTGCAAAGAGCCAAGTTAGTTTAGAAGAGTAACTTAAATTATTATACGCGTATATCGCCCATTATTGATTTGATATCTTCTTTTGTCAAAAATCTCTAATAGAGAGTACGCCACGAATGATAGAAGTCTATCGATTTTATCGACAACGTATTGTTTTTTTTTCCCCTTTCAGACAGCGCGGATGTGCAATACCGACGTCTCTTATAAAATATAATATTGGCAATTAATAAGCCCTCTGGGAAATTTCTATATAAAAACATGTGTTGAATTCATCGACACATTTTTCTTAACAATGTACTTTTATATTTAATTTAAATATAATTTTAATCAAACTAAAATCAATTTAAAATGCATTCTTCAGCGATTTCGTTCCTTTGCGTAATCCTATATTGGCAATTAATGGCGTGATAGATTTCACGAGCATGATATAAGCAGGAAATAGTAAAATGTTACGCATCAGATAGAAGCACGCGAATAATAAAAGTCACGCGCACGATACGCAGAAAATGTAGACAGGGTTAATGGAAGAATGGTGTCACCAACATGGACGACACACCAGCCGTATCAGTACGTGTTAATTCGCTACACGCAACCCGCGTAGCGTTGATATTGAATCGTTACTTTTCATTTTCTTGGCCGTCGGCATAGTCGACCCTCGGCGTCGTTCGTGCAGTCTCTGGCAGGTACGGTATTTAACTCTCTTGGATTATGAGGGTTTATGAAACTGGCGCATAGGCTGAGATAAAAAAGCGCTTTAAGACGGAGCAATTAGAAAGACGGTTATTTTAATAAAGACCGTACAACCAAACGACAACTTTCTTTTTACGTGCTTTTAATATTTTTCAAGTTGAATTATATTCAGCGAAACTCGCGTACCAGATTTTTTCAATGTATTTTTTTTCTTACTTTTAACTGAGATAACATAAAATATCCTGTAAAAAATTGCAATGCACGAAATATATCGCATTAAAAATATATTTTAACATGAAAACGCGGATATGTTGATTAATGATAAATTTATTGAGTTTCTGCCAGTAATTTTTAAAAGTGGCATTAACATTTCATTATAAAGCTGACACAATATAGTCGAATGTAAAATTAACAATTTGTGGCTATCGGCACGTAATAAAGCGAAGAAATTCTGTTGTAAAGTAAAGTAGCAAAAATTCTTTATTATATTAGATATTCGCACGTACATTTTACAATACATATGCTAAAGAAATTGATGTAAATTGGTATTCGATTTTGATAACGCTTTTGATTTAACTGTTCGTGGGATTTGCGTCTCCGCGCGGACATATTTTTCGTAATTTTGCGGACCCGCATTTGTACGCCGATGCTAAATACATACCTCGAAAATCGATATAATCGAATGATAATTGAACCGAATTATAGCGAAATGTGCGAACAGAGGCAAAATATTCCGTCCCGCTTGATAAAGCATTTACGCCCACGCGGTGCTTTGTACGATTATCAGCCAGCCGCGTATCGTAAACTATTTTACAAAATATATTTGGAAGCGACATTGGGACGCCGCAACTAAACGGTAAACTAACCGTATAGCAAATAGTTTGCCGGATAGTATATTGAATACTGGTGTGTGTACAGAAGTTAAATAATCTGCGTTATTGTCTATTATATAGCAATCCTGAATATAAATTATCTCTACCCGGCTGATAGCTTCGTTAGTTATGGAATGAATGACAGGAGATAGTAGTTACACACAGTACACAGTCAAATTCTAACAAATATAATAACAAATAATATATATCTGCTCTGCTATTTCGTTATTTTAATACTTAACGTTTAATCACATTTCTCGAGATTTCTGCTAGATTAGTTGTTTCAGAAAGAAAAAAGTATAATGTGTGTGGGCGTATAAGAACAAGTGTGACAAGAACAAGTAATGTTAACGGGGGAAAACCGCAGCGCGGAAAAGTGCAAAGGATAAGGAATACGAAGCGGGGAATAAGTAAGTAAACGAGTGACTATATAAGTAAGGAAGCGAGTAAGTCTGGTAAGTAAAGTAAGTTAGGATAGGACGAACGCGCGCGAGTGCCCAAGACGGCCAGTACACGAACACGGGGCCCCGCAGTGTGTCTGCAGCAATTTGCAACTTTTAATAGTTAGCGGGTTGCGAGGTCGTCTACCGGTCCAGAGTCCGTTGTTTTATGGTTTATAGGGGAGAAAAGCAAGTTTACATGTCGTAGTTTTGAACAGTTAATGCACACGCGCCTTATGCTGAACCCTGCCTCTTGCCATATTTATATATTAAAAGGTGAAGTTTCCATCCGATACGCCACTTTCGTATTACTCTAGGCGTATATCCAAACTTCCGTTTTGAATAAACCGATCGCGAAACGAGGTCGACCTAGTATTCTAACTGCCGAGCAAAATGACGACTATCGATACCTCGTGTCCCATCAAGCAGCCTCGAGTCTGCACTATTTTGTAAATTTACTCGTCTAAAGGTTATATTTTTTATTAATTTTTCTTAAAATATTTGTTCACACACAAATAAAAAAATAGACGCAAAAAGACGATAATGCCTTTACAAAGAGTTTTTCCAAGTTTTAATTTAATATTGAAAATTATACGATATTAATGTTTAATAATTTAAATTAAAGATCTTTACCTTAATATCTTTACGTAACTAATATGATTTAAAAAAATAGATAAAATATATCAAATTTGATGTGCTTTTAATTTAAACAATAATAAAATGCAAGAGAAAAAATCGATAAAAGTAAAACGTGCAATTAATATGATAAAAAGTAGCAGTAAAATAGAATAAATGAAAATTTACATCACATTCACTGATAATAAAATATAATTTTAATCAGAAACAAAAATCTAATAGTTAATTATTCTGTCATTTAGTCTTACTTAATTCAATTCTCACAGCAATTTCAAATAATCCTGCTGCTATGATCCGCTAAAAAGACATTCCTGTGTTCACGAATGGAGGTGACACAAGGAAAGTCGGAATTCTTTATCGCCTTCGTACCATCGCGTAAACAAAATCGAGGAATTTTCTGACTGGCCAAGTGTGAGATCCGTTTTGCCTTTTGCAGCCTACGTAGCAAGCTATGCTAGGAAGCGACAAATCTTGCCTGCAAACTATCGAACTGTTGCACAGAATATTGCGTACTTCGACACCGAGGGGGAGAAAGGGAATGGATCAGGGTGACACTTTAATGCGAGGCTTAGACCGCGATAGGGGAGCGATTACATATTACAGATGTGAAGGTTGAGTTATTGCGAGCGAATATCGGCAGGAAATCGGGCAGAAATTGCAAGCTACTGCACTTTTGATCTTAGCCGGGCAGTCGCCTGCCGGTCAGATATTTATTGTCCTATTATCGTGATTGATGCGAGGTTGGCTGCCCACCGGCTAGTATCTTATATAAGTACATTTAATGGGGGTAAGGCCGTTTCGGACTTTCGCATGACGAAGGGCGCCGGTCCTATATTGTCGTTTAACGTTATGGCCGATACAGCGTCCAATACCGTGGGGTGGATTTGTAACGTTTTTTTACTTATGCCTTCTTATTTTCTAGCCACATTCCGCCACATGGCGCCATTAGTCGACGCGGCACCACTAACGCTTCTCGCCTGCTGCGGTAATAAGTCACGGAAATGCTATCGTAAGAAATTTACGGAACACTCGCTTACTTCCCGCGCGTACGAGAAACACACTCGCAAACGGGGTCTCCCAGTAAACCCCGTGACAATCCGTGTCGGTTCAATCGTTAATTACGCTGTAAATATCAGTACTTGGAATGCTCGAGGTATATTGACCTCGCTCGTTTCTAGGTTCGGTCTAATTGATTCTTTTTACCGTCGCGACAACATATGACAACTATTTTGCGCGAAAAAAAACCAAGCGTTCTCTCGCAAAAGCTTAATACTTGTTATTTTTTCCGAGAAAGATAACTTTTCACAAGTTTACTCTATTCCAATCTAGAAAGTGTAATACATCTTTAGCTTCTTCTGAAATTTATAACACGGTGCTATTATTGGAAAAACTATATATCAAGTAAAATAAAGAAAAAGCAGAAAAAAATCGATATCGGACAAAAGGCGAGTCGACAGATTAATGGTTAATTAACTGTTAATTGCTAATTAACTAATGTAAATAAATCAATCGCAGAACCGCACGTTAATCGTTAAAATAATCTATTAAGATAGGTATTTTTAGTTTACATATCAATACCCTGTAAGCAGAAAATTGATTTATAATGTCACTTTCGGTGCGACCGCAATAACAATTGTGATTTCAATAGTGCTTGAATTTCAATTATTCATTATTAACTGATTACGCTGATTGTATAAAATCGATACTGTGAGCTTCAGTCACAATTTATGAGTTATCCTGATCAGTGCTGGCGTTCATAAATTTGTGTAGATAGATTAAATATTCTTAACAATTTATTTAACCAATTCCATCATGATTACGATTAATTTATAGAGTAATAAAGCTTTTTCGTTCAGTTTGTATATAACTTATACAAAAAATTCTTTTCTACACACCATTAATTGTTACAACCCATTAGTTATAATTATTCATATTGTTGTTTTCAATTTTATAGAAAAGAACAGTACGAAGTGATAAAAAATTGGTAAAAAACAGACGCTGCGTGAATGTATTGATTCTATTCCAAACAAATAAAAACATAAAAATACACAATAACAAACAGATTTTGAGGAAATTCCCGAGGAAATTATTAAAATGGAAAATAAATGAAATGGAGAAATGAGTAACATCCATATTTATAGTCATTACATAAACCTTGTATAAAAAATTATACTTGAATTTAATTAAAAATAAAATTTTATATATCTCAAGAGATATACATTCCTTATTTGTGAGCACGAAACTCAACAATACAATGTACAAATTTACTGTTTCTCAGTCTTTCAATAATTTTATTCTTATAATATGTGTGTGTTGTAACTCGAACACCTTTCTGAGCATCCAATGTACATCTATAGATTTTTACAAATTCATTAAGTATACTTCAAATTGAAATAAAATCGGTGTTTCTCAATTATAACACGCAGCAGCGAAATGATTTAATAAGAAATATTAAGAGCAAATAAATCCACATTCTAGCAACGTCGAAATTAATTTATGTTTGAAGAAAATAATTGTTAAACGCATAAATTAGTTGTAAATAATTAATCTCGCAAGTATCGAATAACATCACAAATAATAAATTATTTACTTCATGGTTGCTCCGCCGTCGCTTGATACCTCCCGGGCATCCTCCTCCTCTCAGATTTCTCTGTTACACTCACACGACACTACTCACTCGCGGAAATACGATTAATTACGATCGCGCACGTACTAATTATCGGAATATGACGATTACGCGGCATTTTGCAGAACTCCTGTTAATCAGACGCGATGCGCACTTTCTTATACTGCGACAGAAAGAATTACGTGAAAAAAAAGAGTATATTCGCACGAAGTTACGATCCGTTCGATACTTGTAATTATCTCGCAAATTAGAGATGAAGGCTTTTTATAAATTGCTAGCATTTAATTTATAGGCGCGTTCGAGCAGGCAAAGCAGCTAGCCCGTGATTGAATATGATTGATTTTTAATTCCGGATCCAGCCTATCACATTTAACCGCTCGGCTAGCTGCTTCCGGCTCAAATGTACCCTTTGTTACACGGTTGAGAAATATTAAAATACGGAATCGATTACTATTATTTATTTTCTAATTAAATACAGCGTGACGTTGCTTAACTCGAAATCGATCCGTTTAGCACTTATAACGTTTCCTTAATAATTCGAAAATGATTAGCGGCATCTTTTATGTTGGTACCATTTTATTATCCGATCCGACAATTAGCGCATTACTCCGCACTTTTAAATATATATATATAATAAACAAAATTACGTTTAAATTGATAAGAAATTCAAGGCGCTATGTAAAATATATTTGACTCTACATATTATTAAAGAAATAACTATATTAGAAAAGTATGCCAATAAAATAGTAATTTATATAATTGCTTTTTTCATCACCATTCGAAAGAATAGGTTGCGTGAAATATTTATTTTAATGAATAGCCTTTACCCCGATACATGAGTCGTCAATCGCAGAATTAGATAAAACGTTAATTGTAATAATCACAGAAACTTATTTTGGTACTTGTTGCTATACGGAAAGTAAGATAAAGACACACGGAACGATTCCTGCCACTATCTACTCCAGTTATACCGCGTGAGTGACAATACGAGAGATCCTGGCATACGCGCCTGCATGTTCAGTGCCGCCAAAGAAACACTACGATCGCTTGTCAGCCGTTGTATATTGTCGCTTTAAAACATTATTACTTTACTTTGATATAATTTCAATAAAATATTCATTTCGTAAAATATATTTCTTTCAAATAATCTATCCCTTGCAATTTCACATTAATTCCTTCGACCAAGGAGTTATCGTCGCACAATATTATATATAAATCTAATCTTTCTTTGAAAAGTAAAATTTATCTTAATTCTGGAAAGTATAAAATAATTTATTATTATTTCTCTTTAAATTTTTGATATCTTATGTAACGTTGGACTTGAAGAGTCACAAAAATAAGATTAACTTGCCGCATAGGAATATGATAATGGAATACACGATCAAACGTTTTAACAGAAACATGACTTTAAATACGGTCGTTCTCACCAAAAGTATGAACTTCGTGATAAAGTGTTGTTTATGAATTAAAACGCATAGAGTATCAAAATCGCGCGTTTCTCATGGCAACTAAATCTCGTTAGAAAGATGTATGTGCGCAGTATACATACTTTCGCTCGTAAGAAATAGTACTGCTTGCAGAACTTCTTCAAGATTTTCGTACTTTATCTTTTTTTTTACAAAGAAGAAAATAGAAAATTACTGCAAACATTATTATTATTAAATTATTCAATTAATGAATTAATATTTCCTATTATCAGATTATCGGAAGATTATTGTGTAATTACATATGTAACGTAATATGGACGATACAATATAGATTATGTGTCATCAAAAAATCGAGATTGTTATAATTAGATAAATTATATTGCGAATGTGCAATATCACCTTTGACAAAGTAAATGTAAAATGCAAGACACCGAATATTTCAAAATTATCTATTATATAAACTATAAAGTGCCTAGTATATTCAGAATAAAGTAATAAAATAATATTTCAGAGTGACGAAAAGTTCTCGAGTCTCAAGAAATTTTCTATCTAGCCAATCAATACGCTTAAAAAATTTGTCGCGTATGACAAATGAAATATTACTCTTTAGCATGTGGCCTTGGTGTTTGCTTTGATATACCCCGACAAGTATCAAAATACGTTTCCGTGATTATTACAATTAACGTTTTATCAATTTCTGCGATTGACGACTCGTAGATATATCGGGATAGAAGCTATTCATTAAAATAAATATTTCACGCAACCTATTCTTTCGAATGATGATAGAGCAAGCAATTATATACATTACTATTTTATTGGTATACTTTTCTAATGGTTCGTTCTTCAATATAATACATGGAATCAAATATATTTTACATAGCAGCGTAGGCAAAGGTGTCTTTATTGTTACTCGCGCGGCACGTTTCGAGTCGGCAGGTAACGACGCGAACAACTGCGTCTATCGACGAACCGAACTGACCGTTATAATGCCGTGTGACGTCACGCCAGCCTAATTTCACGCTGCTATGCGACGATTGCGGCGAAGGATGTTCCCCCGTGTATAATTCACTCGCGTAATTCCCGCGAAATCGAAACTTTCGAGAAATACGTGCAGTGACGCGATAGGACGCGATTGTATGGATTTGCATACGCATCGAGACGATCACCCATCGATTCCGACGACTCCGGATACTCCGGACACTCGTCCGCGCGCGAAACTTTTTCTCGACCAGCAAAAAAACGTGAGAAACGCGGAGCAGGCGCGACACGTATACACGAAAAGGGAAGAGCGCGGGGAGCGGGGGCGAGAACGTCCCTTTCAGAAAAGCCGGGCGAAATAATCGAAAATAATAACCGTCTGTCACTCTATCAAAAAGCACAGCACTCCGATCCGTTTATTTATATACGCGAGGTTTGTTTTCGACAAATAGAAAAAAGCGAGTCGCGACTTATTTGCGTGTCGTCGAACCGGGAGTACCTCCGAGATTCGCCATATGCAATGATTGAACAGGTAGATTGTGTTGCCGCCGCCTTCGGACGTCGCGAGACACGTTAATCACGATCGCGCGGACCATCGCGGCATCCGTGCACTCGAGACGATCGCCCGTCACTCGATTCGTCACTCCCGACCCTCGTTCACACGCGAGATTCACATCCGGCGGATAAAAAGACGCGAGAACTGCGAGAAGTGCGTGGCGGCCGCAACTCGTCGTCGAACCCTCTCGCTACGCGTCGGCATGAATATAGCCGTTAATTATCGGAAGGAGAGGGGAGGGGTACGTTCGTCAAACGTTCACGCGGCGAGCGGCGCCCGCGGCGCCCGCGCCGGCTTCATTGTATACGAGCGAATATTACACGAAAACGACTAAACACGCAAGATTGAAAAATAAGTTATATATACGTATGCGACTGGGTCGAAATAACGCTTTGGAGTTTAGTGTATTCAAGACGAATTAACTCGATTTTGCGTAATGTTAAAAAGACACCGCGTATGAATTTTGCGTTTACAATCACACGAGAACGGCATTATTTGAAATTAGCCGTGAGTCACAAGTTTCGCATTTCTGTTCATCGCACTCGTCGCAGTCGTCGCCGTAAACAGAAAAAACGGTTTATTTATTATTTCGTAGGGAGAGATCGAATGGAACTTAAAAAGTTCGCGTCGCTCGCGAGCCGTCGCTCAGTCACTGTACCTGGCCGTTTATATCGCCGGAGTTGTTTACGTTTTTTGGACACCCGGCTTTCCTGGATTCCTGGAAGCATCGCGCCTAGCGCCCCGCGCCCCGCGCCTCGCACCAGGCGAGACGCTCGACGTGACGTATACCTTTCCCCCCACTCTTTCCAAATTTTCCCTATTATTCACTCATTCACTGTAGGCGCGGGCGCGGCGGGCGGGTATTGGTTAATGGTTGGTGCGAATTCGGAGCTATGTTCAGGCCGCTCCGCGTTTCTCACCTTCTCTACCGTCGTCACCGTCGATCGATCGTGAATCTTCCGGCCATATTGGTGACGCCGCGACGAAAGGAGACAGGTGCCGATTAAAGAAGAAGGAAGATCGTGTGTGAATCTCACCCAGCGAACGGGAGTGTCGGAATTGAGCGACGGTCGATCGCCTTGTCACGTATGTAAATCCATATCGCGTCTCTCGATGTTCGCGAGTGCAGGCGTCGAATTAATTGATTTGTCGCAAGTGAATTTCGTGGCGAATCCGCGTCTCTTTGCTCACGCCGAGAGAGTGAATCTTGTCGGAGTAACGTATCTACCGTCATTGCGTAAAGTGAATTTCGAAAATTTCCGTTTCACGCACGCAGGTGAATTTCGGACTCGCGAATAGTGTTCTCTCGATAGGCCCGGGTTCGTCTCGAGACAATGTATGCACTTTTTCCGCTTTTCCGTACGATCGACGTGTCTCTCGGCGTTCGCGAGTGGCGTCGAATTAATTGATTTGCATTGATTCGCACCATAGAATATGGCGAATTTAACAAGTTTCAATTTCATTTAACGCAAGCGAAGTGGCGAATCCGCGTCTCTCCGCTCGCCGAGAATGAATTTCGCGTAATCAAGTAACGCATCTACCGTCGTATATCGAACTTTAAAAATTTCCGTTTCACACGCAGGTATAATAAGATATATTTGTGTCGCGGTCGTCGCGGAGCGTTTTTCTCGGAAGGGTCGCGGCTTCTCGGTGTAACGTCTCATTTATTTTTAGATTAAAAGTACGGAATAGTGCGCGAATTATCCGATCGAATAATTCATATGAACGATATGAGCACGAAAGATGCCGATATTACTTTCAAATTTTTCGAGTATTAAGGAAACGTTGTGCAGGTGCTAAATCGATTCCAAGTTGAGTAACACCGTAACGCGTTTAATTGGAGAGTAAATAATTATTGACTCCATATTTTAATTTCTTTTTTATCGTATAACATAAATTTCATGCTTATACACAGACAATTAATGTATGAAAATGCATTGCTTCTGATTTACGAAATATCACGAATGTCGAGCGTATAGTATAGAATCGTATAATCGTACTTTTTTTTCGCGATTATAATTTTTCTATCACAATATAAGAATTTCTGTGCGTATCGTGTTTGACTAATATCCGGAGTGCCGCAAAATGCCATGCACCAATAGTTATATTCTAATAATTTGTAGGTACGTACGTGCAACTGTGCTTTCGCGAGCGAGTGCTATATGAGTGCAACAGTGAAATCTGAGAGGAGGTGGAGGTCTGGGAGGCATCGGGCGACGGCAGAGCAACCACGGAGTGAGTAATTTATTTTTTATTTAATACTTTATTTGTTATTTGCGAAATAAATTATTTATTATTATTTTATACGCTTATTACTTTCTTAAAATCTTAATTATCTTGGGCGCTACTATAATTTGGATTTATTTGTATTTTGCAGCTCAACATCTTTTATTCAATAACTCTGCTGCTGCGCATCGTATCGGTGAGTGACAAATTTTATTATATTTTGGTTTGAGATAATGGATTTGTGTGGTTGATGCATATAGGACATTTGTAAATATTCGTATGTATATTTTAAATTTTAAAAATAACAATATTTTATAAATAATGGCGTGCAAATATAATATCTCATAAATCCATTATCTTAAAATAGATGGATTATAACAGATTAGCGCTAATACTTAATTCTGGAACATGCAACTGTCGATTAATTGTGCAAAAATGTGTAAAAAGCTCTAGTGCGTTATCGATATATTTATTTAGCACATTTTGGTGCTTATAATAAAATATTAATATTACAAGATACACTAGTCACTTAAAATGTATAGAACATCTCAAGTACAGGGAGGGAATAATAGGAAATCTTTTGCAAAGTGAGTTCAGTAAAAAGTAATACCTAAACTAGAGATTAATTAAAGTTAAAAATTCTCATATGCTATATATACATTTATAATGAAAATATTGAGGTGCTACGAAGTTAGTTTTTAATGTATATATACAGTTAAAGTTTTCTGTCGATTCTGTTACATGTCTGTGAAATCGCCTCTAGCTAGGATCGTATCTATTTTTTTATTCGCATTGGCTATAAGTCAACGGCAGTACGCTCTTTGTAACTGCATCGGACAGCTCCATGATTACGACTGCATCCCCAGATACGCGTGTACGCCTCGAGATCCGGAAGCGTTTTAGTACATCAAGTTTTCTCCCGGTTTTCTATTTATTCATTGACCAAACCGTTTATCCCACGCAGTGTCGCTCGTTGGGCGCGCCCGGGAAGTTTCCTTCCGGTTTTCTTGTTCGAAAAGTTAAGGGAACAGTACCAAATCCCTCGTGCACATGCCGCGCGAGCGTTTGTTTCGAATGCGGGTGTTAGCCGCATACGTGTACACCGTGGTGGAGTTTCAGTCGGTGGTCGGATAGGGAATATACACAAGATATAGAGTAGGAGAGAGAGAGAGAGAGGGGGGGGAGGATGAAGAACGAGAGGAAGGACCCTTCTCCTCAGGTTAGTCTTCGCGTGTATCTATATGGATGCGATGTGGTAGTTGTGATGGCGATAGTGATCCCGTTGGTGTGCGCACTCCGTGTAGACGGAGGAATATTTCGCCATACCGCACTATACCTTATGATATATGATTATGCCGCATGCCCTCCGTTCATATCTTATTATGTATTACCACTACTGTATACACAGTCGCCTCACTCGCCCGCTTAGAGTCTGGCTACTTCAAGGACCAAAGTGGCTTCGGTTTGTCCGTCGCCGCAGATCGTCCGCTCTTTATCGGAACGCATTTGAATGCGAGAATCACGATCGCGGATACGAATATGTCGAATAGATGTACATACAAAGGCTGGGGAAGGATAAAATACGGGAGGAAGATATAAGATGTGGAAAAAAGAAATATAAGAGTTTGATCCGTTATAACAAAACTAAGATTCTGGATTCTTTATCGAGCTAAACACAGAGCTTTGAAAGGGTATGATGAATATGGAATTATTCACTTATTTTATTCTCTACTTTTATTTTGGTTATTATTAAATACATATAACCTTGATCTAAATTGTTAGCGTGGGTCGTGCACAAAACCTCTTGAAGTTTTTACATAGTTATTTCGACAATAATTTGATTACCTGCCCTATGTGTGATCGATGGTTTAAAAGCGTCTTCCTGTCGCGTTTGTAATTGCAAACTCGCCTGTCGTTATTTAATCGAGTGTCAAACGCGGTAATCGTCGTTTTTGTATTCTCTATCGCGAGTAATTACTCGTACACGAATTTAAATACCAGCAGCTAATGCGCTGATATTAACGGTTAACGGAACGCTGAATATGGTTGTACAATAGACATCGCCAACGAAGATATGTAGCCTCAATAAAATTTAATAAAATATGACGTAACAACGCGATATGGCCCTAATGTAGATATAAAAATGATTTAAAGCATCCGTACATAGATGTATTTCTGGAATATGATAGATCTTGATCGGGATTTCGAATAAAATAATTGGTTACATTCATAGACAAAAGATTTATTACGATAAAATACAAAAAAATTAATTTTGATCTTAATACATTTTACACATTTTACATTTTAATATGGCGATCAAAAATTTAATTAAACACGAGATAATAAAGTTTATCTAAATAAATATTATCTACTTTTTTTGTATTTTTTCGATAGTTTCATATATATTCTGATTTATTTGATCATTAGGCAACATTGTAGGCAGGAGAAATTTCGTTTAACACAACCCTCGTTTCACGGATAAATTTACAACCGCCCCTCAGGGAAACATTGATTCGTGTACAGTAGGTTACTAGCAAATATGCATTCCATGCATATCCGAGATCGACCATAGCTTAAATAATAAAAGATCAATTCCCATATATCACTTTCTATTAGTACGTCCCTCGATACGCACGTGCGTCATGCATCAACTCGATCCATTCTAAAGATCGTTTAATCCTAAATAGAAACGAAAGTGACTAGTCCCTGGAGAAAACGAAATAGTCAAATATTTATGAGAAAACCAAAAAGATCTATCAGCGAATAAATGTTTTAAACGACGCGAAGTTTAGATAAGTTAAAACTTTGACTTTGCCGAACTTTATTATTTTATAAAATTGCGTAATCCACTAATTTACATAATTTTAACGTAATATTTTATATAATGTTCTTAAAATCTATATCTCGAAGCACGTGTATGAAAAGAGTTTCATCCATTTATTGGACTTTTTAATTCATTGTTTTATAAAGACAAATATAAATTTACTTGCAAATAATCGTGCTGACAAAGCAGGAAGATGACGGAAAATGACTTTAAACGCGACGGCTCTTTCGTTGAGTGAATTTTGCATGTTACACTCTCGGTGACCCGCGTAAAACGCAGTTTGGCCATAGTTGCTCCGGTAGCTCGACGACGAACGATGCGCTAGGCATTCCTGACAGAAAGCACGTACGCGTTCGCTAAGGTTAAGCGAGAAAGCTTGACGCAAGCTTTTGGCGGAAGCCTCTCATCGTGAACACCCGTCCCGTGGAATGCGTTCCTCTTCAAGTGGCTCCTCGTCTCGCGAAACATTCTAAACGCGTGGCCCGAGAGTCGCTCCACGTGCACGTGCAGTCAGAGAAGCGAGTGTTTATTTCGTCCGAGAAATGCGTTTTCTAGATCTACGTATCTTACGATACGAGATGACCCGCGTAAAACGCATTTCGGCAAGTAGCTCGATTGTCATTAGTGCTTGTTCTTCAATCAGTAACTTCTAAAAATACAGATATCATAGATTCTAATTAATTATGTCGGAAATATTTTTTAATGATTTGATAAGATATATATCTTGTATCACAGAAAAAAATTATTATTGAAAAGTTACTATAAATAACGTACACTCCTATTGCATCGTTAAGAAATAAAATTAGATACAATTAAAATTGGATAAAATTAAAAGTTCACTTAAAAATATAAGACATTTTATTTGATTTGATAAAACTTATGTTATACATGTACATAATGTTTTCAATGTTGGTGCTTAGAACAAATAATCACATTTAATAATCGTAAAGAATATAAACTAAAATATATATAAATTTAAGGAAGTGCAAATTTCTCAAAAGAATTCTTAGAAACAATTTTGTTTCTAAGAATTCTTGTGCTTTTAATATCGGACAATGTAAAATTTATTTTTCCTACGAACTTATAGGATGCTACTTCTACTTTACTTTGCATATATAAGATGTATATGAATAGAAAACTGTTTGCGAACCGAGATTGCTGTGGGATTTCTCCGCTTGTATGTTTAAAGCTCGATAGAATGCATATATCGTCATTTATTGCTTGGCTGAAGTTAAAGAACAAAAGTTTACTTTAGAACTGTGTCTCGGAATTGAACTAAAAAATTCTGTTTAACTTTAGTTGATCGACTTCAATCTACTTGAAAATAAACGAAATTTTTACTAGATTATTATTTGATCAGATAATAACAAATGATAGTAAACTAGAGGCTTTCAAACTACGATAGTAAATACAACTATGTAAGAAACTCTTGCTAAGCGAGAAAGTATCGAAATAGTAAAACGAGAAAATTATTTGCTCTAGTTTGTTCCGTACTGCTATCAATTGGACGCTATCAAGTTTTAATTCTTTTCTTTTCTTTAAAGCGTTTAAAGGTACAAAGTAAATTTTTCTATTGGAAATATATAATCAATACTTGTGCTTGTGTGTGAAGATGGGTGTTATACTTGTTATAGTGCGAAAGTATCGTTTTACTTCGTAATGTGACATAATTACAAAAATTATCAGGAAGTTACGCATTAGACAGGTCTGGGAATAAAACTTTATATCGTTTGTTCGTGATTGTTCATAATGACATTACGATGTAATTACGTCGACGATATTAAGCTTCGTAAAAGTTATCTGTCTGGATTCTCATGGGAACTTACAATCATAGTTTTGAATCTGGATGACGTTTCTGACTACGCACTTCTTTCATCTTTAAAGAAAAATAAAAGAAAATCTATTAAATGCATAAAGACAATTTTTTACATAACATACATACGTACTTTTATAAAACTATAATAATTGTGCATTTAATTTTTTAATATGAGATATTTATAAAATAATGTAAAATATTCTGCTACAACTTTGACACAAACATATTTTATTTCTTTAGATAGAATTAAAAGAAGTTGAGAGATTTCTTTATTTAATCAAAATTATAGATTTATAATGGTGGCATGTAAGATTTCTATGTATTATTATAAACTAGTGCGGAATATTATTAATCATCAATAAATAATTGTCGGAGTAGCCATTCAGAATGATAGATCTCTTCAAGTTTGCTGTCTTAAGCGTATCCTTCTTTAGCGAGGGTTTAGAGATAACAAGGAATCAGGATAAGAAAAAACGAGGACTTTAAAACATTCGCGTGTACTTTTAACGGCCTTCCAGAGAGATGCTGACAGTGGATAACTCCTTTGTTTCCTTCATTGCTACCCTCTAGTCGCCCTTTAGCATGAAGAAAAGGCGACAGCAGCGAACGAGTCTTTGAGTGGCAGCAACGAGGGGAAAAGGTGGCGAATGCAGCAGTTACGAGAGTCAAACGCCGAATACTTCCGTCGATATTTAAATTCCGCATCAGGACGAGGACGACAGCGACGAAACCGACGCAGACGGGTCACGGACGTCGTTTCTCTGACTTTGATCCTCTCAGTAATTACATTCTTTCGGTTTGAAGGCGCGTGGTTGTACAGAGAACCTCCGAGACGTTTTCGTCGTGGCGCCTTCCCCAAAAATCTTTTCTCCGTCACTCGTCTCTCATGGCATACGTGGGTATAAGCCGCGTGCAACAGTCGGCACCTTTGTGCACAGCGACACGTATTCGCATGCCATGGATCCTGCCACGTAATCCTTTCCGTATATAAGGATATTGGCCTTGTACGCTTCACGATAAATTCCTGCGCGCTTCTCAAGTATTATAATTGGGATATTGTTTTTCTTCTTTTGTAACGCATGATGTATTATCTTTAAGAATATGTGTTTTTGCACATTTTTACGCTTAATAATTTAATTTAAATTAAAATGGCAGGAAAACTAGATTTGTGATCGTAAAAACTTAATCAATAATAATCAAAATGTTTTATTGGTCGTTACACAACCATTGAAGACTTTAGAAATTTACTTTGCATTATTGCGAAGACGTTCAGTCTTCGGTAAGTTATACTTATAATTACAGATATCGAAATATAAAAAAAATCATAACTTTTTATTGCATGAGTAGTTGTCTGTTAATGTTAGCTAACTTGATCTATTGATTAAGTTGCAATAAAAAGTTATGATTTTTTTCATATTTTGATACCTGTAATTGTTTGCAAATTGCAAGTGCTAGTGCCATGTAACTATGTATTTGAATGACTGCAATATAAATTGATTTTCTGTCATTTCTATTTGGTGAACTTGGCTTTATAACGCAATTACACACGTATTAAAATTGATAAAATTTTGCCGGAATGTCTTTTGCAATATAAGTAACTATATCGATCCGTCGACGGCGACGATCATTCCCGAATGTAGGAATAAATCATGCGTGTTTCAAGCTATATGTCATTTGCGGTGAGGTATCAGCCAGGAAATGGTTGTTTCGATACATACGTCGCAGTGCAGGATCTAGCGTTCTGCCTTCCCTTGGGACTATCGATTTACGAGTTTCCCACCTGGGCAAACGAGAAGTTTAAAAAGACTAAGAAAGTTTCTAACTATCATCCTTTCTCTGTCAGACGCGCGCAATATGATATCATTAAGAGTTGACACAAACTTCGCAAGCCGGATTATAACTATGTAACGGAAAATATCTTATCGTAGTTATTTATTTGGAAATATTAAAATTAACAATGGAAAGCAATGTTTCGTTGTAAATACGTTACGAATATATCGTTAGTGAGATAAAAATAAATATAATCGATAGAGTGACTTCAAAGAGCAATATGTTTTTATTATAATTTCGCGCGTTTTACCTTTAACGTCGATTTCACATTGAAAATTATATTGAAAATTGCTTTATCATCCACCCGTATGTTATTTCTAAATGGCAGTAAATGGTCTCATTTACATCAGACAATTTAATTATGAGAAACTGCGGCACGTTTTAATACCGTTTTATCAAAAGCGTCTAAAATTGAATTTGCTTCATATATAAATGGCGGGGTTATTCACAATCTTTAGGACTCTTTGGAATGTGTCATTTCGAAACACATTGAGTTTTTTAAAGATACGTATCATACGTATCTACATAAAGATGCAATTTTTATTCTAAGATTCGTACATTCACAATGTCCGTATTAGTCTGAACAATGTCATGAACACAAAGTGACAGTACAGGACAACAGGGTAGAATTTCATGTTAGGCCTGGAAATTCTTTTGTAGAAAAAACTTTTATGGTAAATGGTTTTAAAGCATTAAAGCATTCGTCGGACTTTATCGCGCATGTATATTTTGTACATACTCTTAAATTATACTAAAAGTTTGATGAAAAATGGTAAAGCGTAAAAGATTGAGACGGAAAGAAGAACGGGCAGGGCATGGAAATAGGGGAAGACGAACGGAGAAAAATAACATATGAGCATGAGCTGATGTCAGAGAGAGAGAAAGCAAGAGAAAGAAAGAGGAAAAGAAAGAAAGATGGATAGAGAGAAAGATAAAGAAAAAAATAAAGAGAGAGAGAGAGAGAGAGAGAGAGAGAGAGAAGAAAAAAGAGAGAAGAGCGGATGAAAGAGAAAACGAAAGAGAGCGCTGTACTCTACACGGCTTCTCGCGGATTGCAAGAGAGCGAGATTGACGTGAATATCCGCTCTCTGCTCAATAAAACACGCGAAACAAAAAGCCATCGTAAAACATCGGTTTAAACTTTCATGCGAGTCTGTCCAGATGCTTCCGTCGCTTTCCCCCTTTCCCGGCCCCTATCCTCTCAACAGTCCCTACCCTTACTTCCCCTGATTCTGTAGACTTTACCATGGAAATTTTTCTCGCGAAAGAATTGTCGGGCCTAACATGCGGGTTCTACTTTTGTCGTTTTATGCCTACATTCTTTAGAACAGGTATCTTATAAGAATGGACCAGCTCGAAGGCTACATACCTACCTATAATGTGTTATTCTAAAATATTACCTTGTTTTAAAAAATTGTATGATAACATTAGGTTATTATTGTCGTAAATGCGTGTATTCAGCATATACGCATGCTTTGTTATAAAATCTAAATTTGTAGAATTACCAGTAGTAAATTAGTTTCGATAAATGTGAAAATAACGATATAATTAATTACAGCATGTACGATATTAAAACATATAAATAATTATATATATTTAAATTATATAGGTATGTTGTTATTTAAAACATCGAAAAATAATATATATTTTAAAATATAATCCCTGAAACAAACATCATTTTATATAAAATTGTTGACGAAAGAGAAGATGCCCCATTATTATGTCGAAATTCGAAATATATCTTTTGTTAATTTTACATGCGCGTTAATTTTACATGTGATGATACGGTATGAAATGATACAATAATATTTATATCATACGAATTCATTCGCTGAAAGCTGAAGTGTTGTTTAAAATGATATACAAATTTATTAATGATGTTATCATTTCTGATAACTATTAATAAATCACAGGATTCTCTTACCGGAGATACGCGTAAAATATATCTTATACCTACGTAATAATTCATTTGGTCCGATAATCTATATCCTTTACTTATACATTGGATAATATAAAAAAAAGAATATTAATTCCCTTACATTTATATGCTGCCATTCTCAGAATATTTTAAGGGTATGAATTAAAAATAATAGATTTTATATATGTATACTGAAACCCAAAAAAATGTCTAGCTGTTCCAGTCCGAGACAAGCTTTTATGCTCGAAACAAAAGAAATTTTATCTCTAATCTCACGGGATGTTTCTTAACTAGTCGAAGCAAATGAAGGAGATAACGTTCTGAGAAAAGAGCTTTCTTTTGGATATGAACCTCTCCCTTGAACAGAAGCAGCAGGAACCTTTTGTCTACAAAATTGAATGAGAAAAACATGTCGTATTTTTGCATCGCTTGAGCAGCCGGTCTTTGCTTCTCCTTATTTGCTTTATTCGTGCTACCGCACCTTCGCGTGGCTCAGCTCTTGATCCCTCTGTCCTATTTTAATAAGAGATTACGCGGAAGTACGAAGTCATCTGCGTTCTTGTCTTTATTCTCTCGGAACTAGTCAACCGTACGCTCCGTGTCTTAATGCCGTCTCGCGTCTTTTGTACAGTGAAGCGGGAAGTGCATAATTAGTTTTATAAGATGCACAAGCATTTGTCACTGCACAGTGAGGAAAGCCGGATGAAGATCTCAAGTAAAAACTCGGAAAGAGAAGATTGATCTCGAGTTTGTATTATACATAAATATCACGTAAAATATATTTAACAAACACTTCACGAATAAATACAAGATTATTATACGCAAACCAAATATGTACGTATAACCATTTATGGCATTAAATGTTGCTATTGTAAACGTGTTATGTGATATTACTTTATCCGTTATTTCAGTCACGATCAGTTATACGTCATTCATAAAATTTATTGACGGAACATTCACTTCGCATACCTATAAAAACAAAATTTGATTTTAGAACGTATGATACGTATGCACAAAATAGCGATAATCGCACGTCCGAGTTTTTATCGTCTCACCGGTGCGTTTGTACAGATTGATGTTACAAATTCTGTTTTATGACTCTTCAATCATTATGGTATTACGTACTGTGTCATGTGCACAAAAACGGATTACGAGCTGTCAGATGCCGTAAAGCGGTGTCTGCCATTAATTCGGAAGACTTATTCTTACTATCTCGAGAAAAACTAGCGATCAATTATCGTATTTCCGTATATATTGCCATGCGCGGGTATCCCTTTATGCAAGTTCCTCATACGATACTTATATTTCTACGGCGCATCCAACGATGCTAGAGTGTGGTCCTTTGAATCGTACCGCGGGTGAATGTCAACCGAGACGGATTCGAGAGTACTGTGTAATAAAAGGATTGTGATTCGATCAGAGAGCATACGACTGAAATGGCGAAGGGGATGAACTACCGAAGATGTTACCTTAGTGCTCGATCGTACACGTGCTAGTTCTACTACATACATATATCTTATGGGAACACGGCTGACTCTACTGTCTGTTTCTACTGCCTGCCTGTCTCGAACGTGGATATTTTGCATTCGAAGTTTCTTCCGCTTTGAATCTTTTTCGATTTTTTTTTTGTAGTGCGTACAACCGACGTGCCCTTTGTTTTTATTACATCGACGTGTATAGGAGATAAATTTAGCTCGCACACATGCGACGCAGAAACCTTTTATACTCCAAATTATTTCTCGCAAGGATTTGGCAACCATCATTTCATGTTTTTAAATTATGGCGTGCAAAAATTAAATAGTTATTTTTTAGAAAAAAAAACCTGTTTTGTAACTGCAATATGTAACAGTTATATTTACAATAATCAAAATGCAATACTTAAATTGTATTTAAAAATACGGTATCAAAATTTAATACCTACATAGATTTTGATTATAAATACATAGATGGATTTAATCGTAATTTGAGAAATGTTCTCATCGTGTAGATATGACGGTTATACATTAATAAAATCGTTTCTGAAAAGAAGGAACACAAATAACTGCCATGAAATTGGATGCTTCGTATCGCAATCGCAATTACGGAAAATTCAGCTATAAAAAGAGAAAGACCACCAGAAGAACAACCATTTCCTGAAAATATCTCGTCTGTGAAGTTAGATTCAACTCGATGAAACGTTTGTTTTTAACGCATTGACCGTATCTTTGTTTCTCAACGACCCAGAATAATTTGTATGATCGCCAGAGCATGATAAATCAGTTTAAATTATCTTCTCAAGGAACTTAAATTATAAGCAATATACGGAACAATTACTCCATAAAAAATAATAAATTGTAATGCTTTTATTCTTAACAAATATTACATTGTATTTAGTTGAACATAAGTTGTATAATTACAAGGTTTGATTGAGATAAGTGGATCCTTTGACTCTAATTTATGTATATTGTGTAATATACAATATATATCTACATATATTTTGATCAGAACTAATCTACGTTACTAAAAAGGACTGATATATTGAATCGTATAAATATAATACACAATAAACGAATATGTGCATAAATTAGAGTAAATCCATACTTTAACAATTTTATACTATTTTATGGGAAATTTTAATTATATAAATTTTGCACGTTTGTGGAATGGGGATAGAATTATGAACATCATAATTATATGCAATTATTACATCCAATGTAACTTCATTATTACAGTGCAAAAGTAACATATTATTTATTGTTGATTTTCAATAATATTTTATTCTAATACATCGATGACCTTTTATCGAAAATCATATACTTATTCGTTATGTTATTAATGCATTAATAACATATACAAATGTGCATATCTGTTTAAGTGTTAAATTATAATATATTTTCCTTTTGTAAATATATGAGTGGTATTGCATGGTAAATTTATATCAAACATTTTATCACTATAATAATACATGCAATTAACGTGCGACTTGAAACTGACAATAAACAATAAAAGTTATTATTTCACTGTATTAGTGGAGTAATGGCAGTTACAATATAAAATAATAATTACGGCACTCAGAGATAAATTCCAAGATTAGATAATATTAAAAAGTATAAATAAGTTGTTATAAGAAAACAAATATATACGGCTATTATTAATTGATGCATATAATAAATCAGTCATATTTTAAAAAAATATACAATGATAGATGTTCCTACAGAATATATCCAATAAATTAAAAGCAAAAGCTGCAAAAATATGAATAATATCGGTAATAAACTTTATGCAAAGAGAAATAGAAAGTGCAAGACACGTGCAAGAGAAAGAACATGCGAAGATTTCTCTAGGCGTCGACAACGATCGCGCGCTATGAGTTTTCAAATACGGTTTGTACTAGCTTTCGCAGTTTGCACAGCGTGACCGCGTGGAAGCGCGTTTTTCTGAGCGTTTACCGATTGGACCACCTTGGAGGCTGCGCGGCCGGGTCAGTTTGATATTGGCCGGCGCACCAGAAGATAAGCAAACCTCTGTGCTTTGCTATTGGCGAGGGGCGGAGCCTGCCAAAGCTTTCACGAAAGCTTCCGCGCTCTCTCACTCTTATTCACCCCCCCGTTTCACCCTATTGCATCATGTAGTTCTCACATTTCCCCTCTCACCCTCATTTCCGCTCTCTGTTTCATATATAGACGTCAAGCATCTCTCCCTGTTTTTTTCTTTCTCTCTCTCTCTCTCTCTCTCTCTTTCTCTCTCTTTCTCTCTCTCTCTCTCTCTCTCTCTCTCTTTCTCCTGAGGCTACCTTCTGTAATTGTATAGTCAAAGGTTTTTAATGAGAAAGGGAAGCCATTGCACGATTTAAGACACCAATAACCGTAAGTTCTTTTCTTTCGGAGATTTTATCCGTATAAAGGCCGATCGCTCTTAAACCACCCCGCACTATGCCACCAGGTGCCACAATACATTGAGCGCCCGCCAACCAATCGCACGTTTTCAATACGTGCGGGGCTGCGATCAAGGCAAAACGCGATGAACGAAGCCGATACGTCGTTCGTCAGGAAGGGGTCAATTGTTTCCTGTGCTTTTTTTCTGCCGATATTCTGTGTATTTACGAGCTTCGTCGGATATCCGGTTCACTATTGGTCACCGCAATAAATAGGTTGGGTATTTTAATACAGTTGACAAGGGTATTGCTTACGAAACGAAATTAAGGCCTGCAGTTGCATGTTTTAAATTAAAATGTATTCAAATAAGTTTATTTCAAGCTAATAAAATGCATTATTAAATTTACGTTAGTCATATTGCGGTATTTTACTATCAGTAGTATAGATCAACAGTGAGAGGACACTGTCTATCACAGTATCTTCTACTTATTTCAGTAGTATATATCAATAGTGAGCAGACGCTCGCTAGTACTATTATCATAATGCATTTTCTCTTATTTTAACAGGCTTTGATGTTTAATATAAATCTGTAACTATTAAAAGAAAAAAATTTTATTTAAAAAAATGGCTATAGTTATACAGTACTTTGCTACACGGAAAGAACGGTTTTGCTGAAGTATTTAAAAATTTAGCTAGATACAGATCTGAAAATAATTTTGTTGCACCATCAAAATAATTATAGTAGGTCGCTGAAGTATGATGATAATAGGTACTGTAAAAAATTTTAATATTTTAGCAATATTTTAGCAAATGATATTTAGCAAAGTTTGAGTGTTCTACATAATTATTTTAATGGTGCAACAAAATTATTTTTAGATCTGTATCCAGCTAAATTTTTAGATATTTCAGCAAAACCGTTATTTCCGTGTACATAAAAATATATTTTTTATGCGTGATTCTTAAAAAAATATAACAACGTTTTTCAAGATAGCAAATCTTTGATCCAAGGTGTGAATTTTCTATATCACAACGGGATTAAGGTACGTAAAATTAAGATAATTGGCACCCGGGATAATTTTAGTGAAAGCGCCGCTATCGTTAATTGAATCCAAATTGCAGCGCAAACTTTAAAATTCTGTTTGCCGAAAAGCTTTTTGCAAATGAGCATGAATATCGTATGGTCGTCATGCTTCTGGGTATATCTCTTTGGCTCGTGATAATTTTGTGTAATGGTAACACCTCCGAAATGCCGAATTTTTACAAGCTGCGCGACGAGTTGTTATATTAAAAAACTGCCAAGTGGCTTGCTCTCGTTAAATATATGCGGAATCTATATTAAAAATGCAAAATATATAATAAGACAAACAGATTATAAACTTCTCACATAACTACAACTTGTAAAACAACAATAGATATATTAAAAAGAAATTTAAGGAAACAGAGAAAAAACTTATAATAGATATATAAATACATGTAAGTTTAATACAATGTTGGAAATCCTTATATCTTTTTAATTATATTTTATGACGGAAAGAAGTGTTATTTGCATAATACACCAATTATGCTATGCATAATTAAACTAAAGCAAAGTTATTTGAAAGATTTCTTGCGTAATAAGGCATATCTCTCTCGTAAAAATTTATTGTTAACTTTAAGGCATTTAATATCATATGTTGTTAGTTTACTATTGCCAATTTACACTCACCCAGCCTACATTATTATTATCTGACTTGCGTATATAGATTTGGCTTATGGGCGAAATTTTCTCGTAGCTCGACTATGCACCAGCTGCGATTATATTTCGTACATGGTCGGCATCGATGCTGATGTAGAAGCCGAAGTTAGGGAGGGGAAATAAGTGCGTAAGGAAAGGGTGAATGCTGTGACGGGCTTAGCGGGCGGAGCGGTGAGAAGAAGAGAATAGTTAGCGCGCGGTAAAAGGAGAGAAAGCGCCGCGGATTCCGGATAAGTTCGGACGAGGCTGCTCGCTCGCTCGAGGTTTTTAATAAATATATTAGCAGCTTGGGTTACCCTAGGCAAGCCTTCCCATTCTCTCTCGGGGGCAAGATTGCAACCACCGACGCCGCAAAGTATGCTTAAGATAATCAAGCTTGTCAATAATGTAAAGCGCAGCGTGCAAGTGGACCCGCGCCGGTGTGTAATCTCGGCGGTGCTTTCGACACTTTATCTCGCCCGTCCTCGTCCCTCGTCGACACCCCTTCTCCATATCCTCACCAGACGGTTCTTCCTTTGTTCGTTAACTCGAGTCACTTAATTTTGATTCAGCGACGACTCGTGCCGGTGTCGCTTCGTTGGCCGCATGTTTTATTCACAGCCGCTGCGAACTTTTGTCGTATCACCTAAATTCCGTTCGCGGGTAAGAAGAACGAGGGGAGAAAACAGCCTGGCGTATAACGATGGTGAGCTCATTAATCCACGATGAGGAAGGGTAATGGTTGACGATGCTCCGCTCGAACGGAATTAATAAGGCGGCTCGTTGAATCGATCGATTTAACTGAATTCCGAGTGCGTGGCGCGATTGCTGAAAAGCAGTCTTGGTTTTTGAAAGAGTTCGAACAGTTCTTTTGATTCATTAAATATGCACTGAAGAAATGTAAAAGTCTCTGCCCCGCCACGTGACTATTGGATACAAGTTTCAGGTAGTTTTAAAGTCAGTTAGGTGACACATCAGGAGTTTATTAACATTTGGAGATAGTTAGATTACTTTCATCACATTAATTCGAACAAGTAAAGACAATGTAAATCGGTAATCGGTAAATGAGGAGCACCTAGTTACCGAGATAATTAAGTTTACGCAGCGAACACTCACCTAATTCAGGGAAAACGATTTAATATGTTTGCATACCGGTTCGTAGATGGGCACGTTCTCTTATTTGCACTATATTTTACTAAATAAACACCAACATCAAGATTTTAAAATTAAGATTTGCGAATATAAGAATGTACATATGGTCAAGAAATTGAAAGTAATGCAATTGATGTTTCTTTAAAATAATTTTGTAATTATAAACTATGCGTATACAATGCAAATAAACATTATATACGAAAAAGATATTAAATTAAAAAAAAAGATTAAAAATTTGCAGAGTTTATGGTTTAAAATTATAAAAGTAATATATTATTTATATTAATCTCTGTGTATAACATTTTTCTTTCTATTTTAATCGCGAATTGTTTAAGTTTGTATTTGAACAGCGATTTCTTTCACGAAGTAGCAAACAAAAGCATTTTACTTTTCCAATTTGTTTATGTTATAATGATTGGTATTGATCGTACAATTAAATAAATGATAGTAAATATTATAGGGGGAGCACACACGTATAATTATTTTGGCTTGACTAACATGTAACGTCACATTTGATTATACAGTTTAATGGATTTACACAATGTAATGCATTCAAATACATGCAGACATATCGATTAGTAAATGAATTATTAAGTCACGTTATTATTGATAGATTATATCTATGTACATTATATGAATATACACATACAATTATATGCTTAGGACAGACCTCTATTGTTAATAATATTTCTTGAAGTTTCTCGCAAATCCACTTAAATATGAAAGTAGCTATATATCTCGATTGATTATGTATTTAAGTCACACAGTAGATGAGCTGCATGTATAGTTGCGGAAGTTTGTTCACGATACTGTTAGGTAGGTAACTGATAACTCGCGTGGGTGTTCGTTATCGAAATAATTTTACGAAAGTTTGAAAATGTCTTGGATCGTATAAGTACATAATAAAATGTATAATGCGACGCTTCGAAAGATCTGAACAACATTGCATCGGGTCAAACTTCTAACGCGAGTTGGCACTCGTCTTTCACGAACGATTTTAGTTGAGTCGAGTTACATTAACGGAACCCGTGGACGTGTACGATTTCGTATATCCTTAAGTAGGGAGATGTTATACGCCCGTGCCAGAAACTCGCCTAACAATCTACCCATTTCAGCGTTGATACTCAACGTCTTGCTTAACTTTGTGAGACGCTATTTTGCCGAATTCACTTCCCGGGTATTCTTGAGTTTTACGACAATGAACACCGTATCATTTCGCGGGAGAAATGCTAAGGTACGTTGAGGATGTTTCGTACTTTTCACGACATAAGGCGGCACGACGCAGCGTGAGGTACGGGAGTGCTCTAATGTATTCTCTAATTGTACATCCTCGTCCGGCTTATGCACTCTTTCCTACACTGCCCAAGTTGCCTCTTTTGTTGACAAGGTTTAATATAAGTTTTCCTTTATATGCGGTTCTTGTGTTTTCTTAAAGTTTCTTGATATAAATTACGTCATCGTAAACAACACAAATAAAACGTCTTTTATGATCAATATAATGCAGCAGCGTGAAACGCAGTTAAAATTACAACTACGATAAAAGAATTTACACACAATGTAGACAGTAGACATGGTATCTTTAATAATTTGTTAGTCTTTTCTTAGATACGAAATAATTATAAATGCATGAGAACTTGTATAAAACAAAAATTAAACGAAATGTAAACAAAATGAGGCGAATTTAAAAGTTCAGGGGGATTTCACGTCACGTCATCAATAATCCAAAATATACGACATATTTCTAGTTTCTAAAATTTACGTTACAGATATCTAACAAAATTAACGATCTGTTATCACAAAAATGAATAAAAAGTCTTTCATAGGAAGCGTTCTATTGTTATATTACAATTTCAGCTACTTTTTCCAATACCGCGAATATGTGACGTCCATATCAATAAAAAGTTTTAGTGCTCGCTGCGATTCAGTTAAACCATAGGTCAGTTGGAGCATTTAATTAAGCTTTTATACATTTTTAAAGCATGCAGTATATACATATTAAATCCACGTGGAATTTTATGTTCGTCAAACTCATTTAACTTTTGAACTCGGTACACGAGTTGTAAATGGATAGCTTGTCTAGCGCCCATTTAATGGTACACGATTGCACATTTCCCTGAATAAATCAACCTTTAAAAATATTCGATATTAACAGAATAATACCAAACTGTAAACAATATATTATTTTAAACAAAACTAACTTATTATTAAATATTTTAATTAACATAAAAGATTTATTTATAAAATTTAATTGCTTCTCCATACAAACGTATTCTCCATTAACCACATGTGTTATCAATATTCATTCTATGAATTCACTCCGAGCACTATTTCAATTCTGCATGTTCTTTGTAGAATTTCTGATATTTTAGTTTATACTAGCTGTTTTATATGTAATATGGGAAATATAGGTACTGTTTTATATGTATACATACCTAAAATGTTCGGGACACTTGACCACGGCAAATTTCATTTCCCAAATATCCCATAATACGACAGGACATGACGCCGTGGACACATCGCAGCTGCGAAGATTAACAGAAAATCGGGATCGGCACATGTGCCAAACATATCCAGGGTACAGGCATAGACAGGCAGGACAAGCTCGGATAGGAAGATCGGTAATCCGTCTCAGAGCCGACAAGCTTTGCGTTGCACACTACGAAAACCGAGGTGGCAAAAGCTTTCATCCTAGTCCATCGTGGAGACTAATGCCACTCGCCATCCGTATGGCGGATTTTTGTCTGTATAGTAACACATTTAGTCTCGCGAAAATAACATCATATAAAAAATACCGGTCACTTATAACGCTCTTATAGCAAAGGGTGCATACACGTTATCATAATGTAAAATCCTATATGTCGCGTGTACAATATTGCCATAAAATTTCGCTATATTGTTCTGGAAGTATAATTTTCATATTTAAGCTTGCTTTATCGGTAATGTTTTAATCGCAGTATGCAACATTGTTTAACTCAAACTGTATCAGTTTTGCACCAGTTCCGCGCACATGATATAGATATCCTTGTTAATGATAATATAAATTTTTTGCTGCTCAACGTTCTCTAACATATTTTTGCGAGCGCATCGTGATTTATCGAGAACATTGTTGTTTCGCAACATTCATCGATCGTTGATAATCGACAACAATGTATTAGTTTTTGGTTTTATTCATTATTCTCTCGTAGAACATGCACTATTTGACGCAATCAAAATAAAAATTATATAGTTTAGTATAGAGAAAAATAAAAATATGATATATACGGAAAGATGAATATTTAAATAACTTTAATATTTGATTTTATATAAAAATTTTAATAATAAATAAAATGTATTTTTATAAAAGAAATAATAGAACGTGTTAGTGGAAGAAGAAACAAGATTTATTATGCACGGATTCTTAATGAATCCATGAGAATGTACCTTGTTTCAGATATAAAAATTCAATTTTCTTTCACAGAAGCTTTTAATGGGAATAAATAAATAAAGGCATTGTCTCGTGAGATAAACAATAATAATTAATACTTCGTAAACTTGGGTCATAAATCTTATAGCAATTTCATTATTTAGAGGCACTTCTTAGAGTTGTGATATTTATATTATTTAATACACCAGTTAATACGTAACTTTCTGGTAAATCGCGCATATTTTATAACTTATAATCAAGTTATAATAAAGTCTTTCTCCTCATTAAGATCGAGTTTCACTTTCATGCTCTAAGATCGATTTTATAATCATAATATCATTTTTCTTTTAATATTTATTATTATTTCTATAAAATATCTTCTATGTTTTAAAGCTAAGCCTAAATATTTTATTACATATGTATAATAAATTTATAAGTATTTATATTATGGGCATTGTGAATTCCATTTAATTGTTAATTAATTATTTATATGTAGATGTATGGACAAATTTTCTCTGACATAATCCTTGTACTCGTTGCGATAAATAACCATTAGTATGAAAATACACCAAGCTTTCTGATCTACATCGTATATGCAACCGCTCATAAAATAAATACATATTACCCGTTATTCTGTACGCTGTCCATATGTTTCATGTTAAATATATTTATCTCACAATATATATATATTGTACGAAATGGGAAATACATCTCAAATTATACAATATTATTTTTTATAATAATGTGTACATCATTATTATTTTTATAAAATTTTACTAAAATTTTGTTCTACATTACTTGTCAAATACAATTTGTAATAAATACAACTTGCAATAAATGAATATAATGGCATAAATTTGCATAATGCAATGTATTTACATATAACTTATATAGAATGTTCTATTTTTCGCATATTAACGTATTTTTTAACGGACTTTGATCAACTTTAAGTCGATCTCTTCTCAGCAAAAAGGTTTAAGAGATCATTATTTTACAAAAATTTTTAAATATTTTGCATCATATATCTTCATCACTAAGCTTTAAATTGCAATTTTATTAAAATAAACTCTATCCTAAATTAACTGGTAAATGTAATTTTACAATTTTTATTTTTTACAGAAGTCTTCTTTTATCATATTGGTTATAGCTTGAAAATTATTGGCGGCTCATATTTCCGCTAAAGAAAAGTTATCTCTAAATTGATTAAAAGATCTATCGTTAAAAAAGATACGCGAGAAGTGTATACAATTGCATACAATTGCATGCAACACTAAGCAAATTTATGCGGTTATATTTGGATTACTACGAGATTTACTTCCACTAATGCTGGCAAACTATAGTATCTCGAGAGACAGTGATAAATCAGAATCAAGAAAGCGTTATTTTCTTTGAAGGTTTTATTCCGTATGATGCATCACGCAAAGCACCTTTGTTAATGCTTGTCTATTCGCGCGTGCTGCAGTCTCGTGAATTATTTATGAAAATTGTAATATTTTTACGTTTTTATTCGCACTTTATTCGCGACGTTATCTGAAGTATCTTATACTCCTGAAATTACTTGAAAGTTGGTTAGTAAGGACGCAGGCTATATATCAAAATCACTGCGCTACAAAGTAATTGTGTGCGGTTATTATACATAAAATACCAAGCTATATCAACATTTGAATGCATAATTATTTCTTCGTTTATTGTGGGAATGACATAAAGAAATTAAAAATATTTTATATTTTAAGTAGTAAAGTTTTGAACACATTTTAGCAAATTTTAAATTTTACGAATTACGATTATACATTTAATTAAATAGTTTGCTTTTGAATTCGTTTACATTTAACAATTTACATGAGAGCTAACAAGATACTTCTACGTTTTAGTTAACTTCATGTTATAACTTTATGTTCATAAACGGTATAATCGTATATCTCATAGAAACCGCGGAACAGAGAATAGAAAATAATGTTGATTGGATTTCAAAAACAGGTAATCCGAGTATTTCAAAATGGATTTTATTAATGGTAATCAAAACGCATGTGGACGCCAATTATCAGTTAACGAGCAGGGAAATATTACTTGGGTCAGTTATAACGAAATGAAATGTTTTCCATAAGAGTGGTTATTGAGTAGGTTCTGTATTATCTATAAGCGAGATGTATAAACATCGATTGATGATTCAATTTATTCTTTTTGATTACCTTGCCGACGTACCTAATATTCAAAATTCTAAATTGCATTATTCAGTTTTTTATGGTCTTTAATGTTTTATATGTTTTTACTTTTATAATTTATTAATTTAAAAAACATAAATACTGGATTATCGGAATTATACATTACTATTTTGAGCACATTCTATATTCGGAAATCAACAGTTGTTAAATAAGACGTCCACCTTATTTATACGTTATTATAATTCTTATTTGTTATCCACTTCGGTGTGGAGCACTTGACCCAATTAGTACATTATATCTTTACCATGGCAGATGCTCATACGTACTCTATGAGTTTACACGTGTACGTGTCACGTCATACACACATATTAGTGCAAGAATATAAAGCGAAAGAGCGCGTACGATGTTGCATTAATTTAATTAATTTCGAATCGCACACGCAGGGCACAATTACCGAAATGAAATTGTAATAACTGGCCTATCCTCTAGCGTTATTTTCGTATTTTCTTCAACCTTTTCTCCTATTTTTTTTGTAAGACCAGAAAATATGAAATCATTAACAAAACAATGCTTGACAATGTTAAAGCATTGTGACACATTAATTTTTTCAATAAGCAATAATCTTTCGATGAATATTAATATTATCACGTCATGCACTTTTATTCAAACATTGCGATCCTTATTAAATTTATATTTTCATATTATAAATCATATAATATACTATTGGTATATATTACTAATATACAGAAAATATCATTTTTTTGCAAGAACTAAAACGTGCGATGAATGACACACTAAGTTTAATTAAACTATTCGCGCAAATGTTACTTATGTATCGATTACGTTCGAAACTTCACTCCTGCGGAATGCGGACTACTTTTCGAGATTTGCATTCCAGATGGATATTCTTATGCGTTTCAAATTGCTAACGCAAAAGGGAAGAGAAAGAAGACGGGATACAAGATCTGGGTAGACAAGTAGTGGAACGGGGTAGATGGGGGCAAATGAGTGAGTGAGTTTTATGTTTTATGCGGGGCGTAACGTTCCGGGATTAGCATAGTACATGATTGTAAAACCCCCCTGGCGAGCTGGAGAAGCCACAGACGCGTCATCTCCGCTTCCATTGGATATGCGGTTTCGCTTTACAGTTCAACTTTGCCATGTTTTTCGTCGGCACGAAAGTATTTTTACAATTTTCCACATTTCCAGTCACTTCCGCGCCCCCGTTCTTTATCCCAGTCGCGGAGGTAATAGCATGAAACTTCATAAGATTCGAAATCTTATAAGTAAACGTACACGATCAATAGATTATTTGTGAATTCCTTTTAGTGAAAGATTCTCTCTTATTAAATCGAGTATTCGAGATAATCCTTTATTGATTATTATTAATCCAGGCTAAGGCATTTCAATAAACCAAAATTGTGATTATTTGTTCCTATATTAGTTCTACAATATATCTCGTTAAAATTTTAATCTTGACTTATATTTAACATTTAAAATGTCAAATAACTAAACAGATTGAATCACAACTATTTTACGTCATTTATATTGACGTATTAAGATTAAGGCAATTCAAATTTACGTAAATCACAAGTAAAAGATTACAGTAAATGCTAATTCTTCTGTTATTTGAAACGCCTTGACCCAATATCGCTGCTCATTTTAATCAATACTTTAATCTCTTTATTGCGACTAAGAAATATATATGCATGCCAGAAGAAATTCAGTAATAATTCATGAAACGTTATATTTCCAAAGATAAATAAAGAGGAAGGGATAAAATTTTATGACTCGCTTTTCTGTACCTATTTTTGGCACGTTTGAGAATTGTCGTGCGTTTGGAAATTATACACGGGAGGTCGAAAAGAATAGTTCTGTTGGCATAGCGCCACACCCGACTCCAATAACCTTTGTAAATTAATCTGCACATACATTACGGTAAAGTAAAGTCTAACACATATTAGGTACTACGAATCTCTAGTACGCAATTTGTAAATATATGATTAATAGAAATTAAAAAAATTATTTTTGCACAATTGAAATAAGTAATTAAAATAAGTTATTTCGTGACAATAATCATTTAAATTAAAAATATTTTACATAAATATAATAAATAACAGTATCGTTACTAATGCAGTTCGTAAAACTTGAAAATATATATGCAACTTGGTTGTAGCTCGACGACAATTTCTTAATAAATGTTACAAATTCGTATTACCATAACAACTTCGTTTATGTTCCATAGTATAACTTTCTTTCGTACAAAACAGCGAGCCATTTCGCGCTATTTAAGTTTTCACAAAGGAACAGATTGTACATTCGATCGCTTAACAATCAAGGCATCTGTACATTGACGCGAGAGTTCGAGTGAGAAATTTCCTCTAATTCGGCCCGATGGGAAATGGACATCCGGCGGTAGGTACAGAGTTGGAACTGGTGCATTGCATCGTATCCTATCGCGGAAAGCATCGCGTGGAGCGCGCTCCCGCGTCCGCTTTATTGTTCCATGGAAAAAGAAAACGAGGAAAAGGATGGCGCGGAGCCGCGGAGGCAATCCGCGACCGGAAATTTAAAAAGTTGCGCAAATACACTGGCCCAGGGTGGGTTAGACGAAAGAGGCGGGGTATATGTGGTGGGAAAGGGATTGCCCGGTAGGTTGGTGGGTCGTAGGGTGAAAGTATACCCGGAAAAAGGCTACGCAGACGAAATTACGTAGTAGTTCCAAGCAATTCGTAGTCGAATGATATGTGTATGATCAAAGTGCTCCAACATGCTAAAGTGGCGATACACCGAGTCGATACTGCATCTGCGTCGGGGGGTTTACTGGCAGATTTCTACGGTATATTAGGTTTTAATCATCGATCGGTGAAAGCAATCGCGTATAGCAGTCCGTCTACGTCACGCTTTCCCTTCGGTTTTTATTTCTTTTTTACCTTTTTCCTTCCTTCTTTCTTTCTTTTATTATTTTCATTTATACAGAGGCGACAAATTATTTCGTGAAGAAATACTCTGGCTATGAATCACCGTCCATTCGCGTCGCATCATACCTTTTTTTCCCTTGCATTTTACACCATCGAATAACAATTCATTTCCCCATCACCGTAACTCGTAGAACTAAAACAATAAGAGTATAGCCACGATATCGCGAAGATTTATTGGCAATAATTTTATCCGCGCATGCATTTGTGAGCGACTCCTCTATGGAAATGACAGCATTTTTAGTGCTAAAATTACATTACCACATTCGAAAAAATTGATTTAACCATTGAAACTGCATTTAAAGCATATTATAAAGCGTTAAATTAAATATAAAATTATTTTGACATAATTATTTTATTATTGTTTATACCATTAAAATCAAATGCAAAACAATATTACTGCATGTGTGTGTGTGTGTCACATTTTTGAAAGCAAACGTTATGTTATTTTCAACTATATGATTTAAAAATTACGCATATTGTTTCTACAAATGCATGCATATTACAATTCTTATTAGACGTTTTGCATTTAATTCGTAAAATTAGACAAATAATGAAGTTAGGAAACTGACAAGAGAAATCGAAATCACATGTAGACACATGCCTTGCGGCGAAACTGGTATATGGCATGCGCATATATACTTTCAGTAAGCATCACAATTAATTTAATGTTCAGTTGTCTGCTGCGCTAGATATTTGTTTCAAAATGTTTTGGCTTTTCCAGATATTCATGAAAACGGATCTGTTTATTCGCAGAAAGCTTATTTTTAGTTGCTTATAAATTGAAAATTATTACAATTTATTTTCTGTTGTCAAAATATCCGCAAGATATTTTTTCTTGTACGGAGTGTTTCATTTTTAGAGATGTAATTAACGTTAAAATTATTTTACATTTTATTATCGCTCGTGGGTATATTTTATTGTGCATAAAAGAATATTATACTCGTGGCTTTCATGCACAGTATTTTTTTAATTATAAAATGCAACGATGAGAAAACTATAAACGATAAAAATAATTTGTCAAGAAAATTAATTTTTATTTCAACGATTAAATAAATTGCAGATTATCTAACATGTATGCGTTATTTATTAAAAATACGCTATTAAATTTTTTGTGTTTTTACAATATGTTATAGCGCAATTTAACTATAAAGAGAAATCAATTGACTTAATTCGATAAACTTAATTTAAAAATTTACATCTGGAAAATTCAAAGATTAGACTTTAATAACAAAAATCTTATCAACACAGTTATTATACAGTTTCTATAGTTTTATACACGATAGTTTAAATAATTAACCAGCAAATTGACAATGGTAATCTTACGCATACATAATTTTGACCTTTGTTGCTAAATCCGACTCACTAGGTTATTTTTAACGGCGCAAGATGAAAGCCGAATCACGGCGCAGCACGGGGTGTAAGCTGAATTGTGTCCGTAAAAAAGACAGACTCGCTGCGTCATGGAGTTCTAACAAATTTCTCGTAATGCATCAACGTCTGTACTTTATATCCAAGCTTGTGCCGCCCATCTGTGAATCGCCTCTGACGGCCAGCAAATTAAAAACCGTCCAAGTTTTCAGACCAAACGTGTCTCGAACGATGCAAAGTAAAGGCCGGAATAAAGCAGTACGTAAGGAAGTAACGCTTTAATAAGGGTGGATCACGCCAAGCATTATAGTGGCAGACTTCTGTCATGCTTGAGTGAAATTTCGGTTTGTTATACGCGTAGAAATAATTATGTTATATTTTTCAATATATTAACGCAAACACAGAGATTTTGATGTTGCACTAATGCTAAATACCTAATATAGAAAATGAAAGCATGTAATAGCATGCCCGATTAATTAATGTACCTACGCTGAAATAATTATCAACATAATATTTATTACCAACATATTTGAAAAATAATAAGAGCTTAAAATAAGAGTGACATATTATTTTATTCTTAAATGTTTTATTAACATATTTGCATTTCAAATATTAAATAACTAATTACATTATTTATTTATTCAATTATTATCTTAATTAAATATGTAAGCATACAGTTTAATTTTCTACGACAAATTCCAGTAATATAAACATACGTCAAATAAAATTTTGCAACATATGTATCTTCTTTTTCGTGAAAAGATCAATTTTACTGTAAATTACGCTCATTTTTGTGATGTTATAAGCCATGGTATAATCGATTACCGCAATAATAAAATAAGACAGCGATAATCAATTTTAATTTGATCGCTGCCTTTCAACACCAGGCGAAATTATACTTCAGACTATAGAGGGAGAGAAGAACGCCCGTTGCATTTTGTCAGGCCTTTGTTCTCTCTGACTTACATTAGGTAGAGTCATATTTCTCTTTAAACGGACAGTGCTGTCAAGCCCGAGACGGTCATCGTTTATAATCAAGCGTATAATGAGTCAGAGACAGATCTGTTGGTTTTTAAGTCTCGCTCGATCATGGGTATTGCTGAACACTCGTGAAACCACTTTTGTAAGTTCTCCGTTTTTTTTTTTTGTTTTTTTTTCCCCCATGAATATTCAACGGTTACCGCGTCTACCGCGTCATGTAGATGTTGTCCTAGCTGCGACATATTAAATCTTTAAATCCAGACACTCGTCTCTGAATACCAACTGAAGTTAAAAATGGTATCATGTGTGGATTTCATCAGATGAGAGAAACAAAAGAAAGGTTGCACACGTTAAAGAAATAAAATACGAGTATTTCGTTCTGTGTTGTAGGTATATCGTCCAATGTATGTGTTCCAAGCATTGCAGACGTTATTCCAAGCATTTCTTTTTCATAATAAACTGATTCTTCAGTTATTTTAATTTAGTCATATCTGCTTTAAAAAAAAATCTGTGATTTGAACATGTATATAATAAGAAATAAAAAATTTCTTGTAAATAGAAGATAGATATAAATAATAAAATCGACGTATGTAAAAATTTATCTCCGTTACTTTAATCTAAATTTGGAATTTAAACATTAGTTGTAAATTAATTTAAATTTAAATCTTATTGTTAGAATGCAGTACAAAATATAATTTCGCTATTAAAAGATGAATGTCAAATGCGGTTATACAGCATAATACAGTTCCATTCCATTGTCAATTATTAAAGCATTTCAAGTATCTAATATAATGTTAGTATAATCATTTAATATGTATAATTTACTATATAATTTTCAGCGTTTGATCTCATTTAAATAACTGCACGACATTAATCCATCATTCCCGTAATTTCATATTAATTAGCTATTCGAGCTAGTATTGTAGATTTTCATTATTCTATCAAGCTTTCAGGCAGTACATGCAAACATAAGACAATTATTCTAGATATTTGGGTTTAATTACTTACTATTCTCAAACTTTATTTGTGAAATATCGAATTGATCATGATACAAATATTAATTTTTAAAAATTAAATAAGCTTGACAAATTTTGTTCAGTGTTGTTTTCTGATATCTTTTGAGTCATTTAATTGAAACTATTGCACAATATATTTATTTTACTATTTAAGATTAATAGATCGTTGATTGTTCTATGCGATATTCTCACAGCTTACAGTGTGTATGTATCATAGGATATATAAACAGTATATACAGTATGTACATATGTTCACATGTATATGCATGATGTCACAGATACACAGTGTTTCATCGTATACGATATTCTATATATACGTGTCATGCGTTTGGTTACATATAATGTATACACGACACACATATTGATCGTTTACGCTATTAACATGTGTAGTATATCTACACATCGCTATATATCATAATTTTGATTGGTTGACAAAGTATTAACGCTTATGATAGATTGCATATATGTATTTACACAAGACTTGTTTGCGATTTACGAAATCGATTGTTATTTACATTTTCATGTTCGTTCCTCGGATGCGTCTATGCATGCGCCGCGCCGTGACGCATTATACGAGAAACGTAATAGACATTCCGGTGAATAGGGTAATTGGTACAAATCTATGTTTGCAACTATGAACCCCGTACGTCGCGTTACACAACTTGCACAACTTGCAAAAATAGCTCCGGTCCATAAATCAGGCTTAACGCTTAAGCTGAAGTAATGTCCTGAAAGGCTGACTGTAATAAGACAATACGGACTCGCGGAACGATTAAACATCCGACAGGCAAACACATAGCGAAGAGTTTTCGAGATGTTTCATTTTAATCTGAGTTTCTCACCGAGTTGTTCTTCGGTGCCTCTCATACTTCCGACGGGGGCTCCTCTCCTCGTTAAGGAGATACATGAGCACCGACCTTGTAAATGTAAGTTATTCCTGACTCTTGATTTCAAACTTCCTTCATACTCGTCTTCTCACTCATGCGTTTTCTCTTCGTCTATTTTGACATTATCCGGAGCCTTCTCTTTGTATTAGTCCTATAGGATATGCAATAATCTTATACAAGACGCACATATGGAACAAGTCGGTTTAAATTGGGCATTTCATAGCTTCGCTGCGCCATAAATATGTGCAAATGAAAATTACCGAAATTAATATAATTGCACTCTTAAATCTTCCTCGCAATATTTTTTAATAATACGCAATAATAATCTAATAGAAATTACATTCAAATATATGTATAAATCATATAAATGCTTTATTAAAATAATTTATATATGACACGTTAACAAAAAGTTATAAATATGTTAAACTGTATACCTATATATATATACATAAATGACAACGATCTGTGATAAACAAGTTTTTAAAAAGCCGTATATATTTGATGCTAATACATTAAAGTTGCATTCATTTTTTATAATACTTTAATACGCAGATTATTTTCTGTAACAAAATACATGTATACATGCTGCAGCATGTTATTTCTCATTCGATGAGATATCTCTGTCACTTGAAAGCTTCTGTACTTTGACGACGAACGTGGCGTATATCGCATAACAAGAGCCGTGTGTACAACGATTGTAGCCTCAGGCTTCGTGTACATTCAGCTTTGCTTTCCATCAGGCACAGAAATAATAACGAAAATAACAAGAGAGTTTCGTGAAAGAGGAGATGCGCCCCGAGATAAAGTAATAAGATACGTCGCGTACGCTGTGACCCTTTATGCTTCCTATTAAATATGTTTCTATTCGTTTTGTTTCCTTTGCGTATAACTTTAAACAAGTTTATCGTACTCTTCATAATTTCTACGTGACCATGATACAAATTCGTACATCGCACATGCATTAACGTTAATTAATTATTTTTTTGTGCTTTAAAAATAGCAAGCGCTTCATCAAGCTGAAAAAATGCTTCAAAAATAAATAGGTAAAGATGCAAAATTAATGAAAATAATTTCAATTTGCTATACAATAAAAGAAAAATTCTAGGTAAAGAAATTTAAGAAAGTGAAGATATTACATTCAGATATTTGCTAAATCTCATTAGTATAATAAAATTAAATGTTTGTAAACACTATACACATATACTCACATAACATTGATGTAGATAAGAAAGTTGATTACATTGACATTTTAATCATTTACATACACTTTATAATTTATATAAAATTTGAACTTACAAATATAATATTGCGAATAATAAGTGCTCTTCATTTATTGAAGAATAATATATGCATGCATAAAATTATATAACGAGAAGCTTTTTGCTGAGAAGCATATTGACTCAAACGTATAGGTGGAAATGTGAAAGCAAGTAAAAAGTATGAGGAAATGGTTCAAGTAGGAGAGAATACTCCCTTGGGTGCCATATTTATATTTCATCGCTTTTCCATTCAGCTTCCGCGATATTGGACGATCTACTCCACTCTTCTCGTTGTCTACTCCATTCAACCATCGTTCATATGAAGTCGAAAAATGAAATATATACGTTTTCATTACGGGAGATTATTTTATCTAATAATACAAAACACCAGGCAATATACAATTTTATATATAAATTATTATCGATATTGTGTAATGTTGATAATACACTTATATATAGAATGTACTATGTGAAATTAGATAAATTAAATATTATCGTTGATGCAAATACTAACACAAGTAATGAGGAAATACAAGATATTTAATTTATTTAATTTGGCGCGCGTTACATATAAGTATGTTTTTTTTCGAAAAATAAAAATATGCAGTCATGTCGAGTGGGTCATTTCCCCAAACGATTTGACTAACAGAATTTGTGAAAGAAAATGAGTAAGAAAAATGATATATCACGGATTCTTTCTCGCGCATCAATTTCTTAAATATTTTAAAATAGTACATATAGAAACGTATTTGTCAGCAAAGTTACTCTCAGTTAGAATCAGACAAAGAAAGAAATCACATTATTACTGTCTATTATGAATTCTCAGTAGGTGACGAATTCCCGATTACAACCGGAAGGTGGTTAGTCGGAATTAGAAGTACAAAGAAGCGAGGAAAGAGAGAGTTAGGTAACGTTAGGACTGCCGAAGCCATGGGGCTGATACGTATTTAACTCACGTGCCTGCCTAAGCCCGGAAATCAATCGGTTCTCCCGTACGAATTCCAGCATCCGTCGGACCGAAACCTACCTGACGAAAATCAAAAGCTGCTACCGAGTTGTTAGCCGCTTCGAAATCGTCTCTCTCTCCTTCCCTTTTTGAAGTACACACGCGTGCATATGTATTCGATTACGTTGGATGGTTTTCAGTTTCTGATTGTTTGCGTTGCCAGGGGAAAAACGACAACAAAGAAAACACGCAGCGCATTCTCGAATGACAGTCACGGGCGTAGAATCGCAATTAATCTGAAGAAGTGCGTGGTTGCTTTTCTGTCGCTAAAATGGTATCGTACTACAATAGTATCGTGTAATACATCGAAAGAGCTCAAATTTCGTTGCTGATGCCGCCACGCATCAGTATTTTATACGTCGAAACACTTATAGCGTTTCAATCGTTGATTTCGGTATTTTATTTCACTTCTCATATACGTAAATGCCCAATAAATTATAATAACAACAAATTTTAATGTGTCATGCTATTGCATTTTATATTCACTCTATCTCATCTTACTGTATACGTATAACTTTAAACAGGATTAATTTTATTTATTGTAATGTAAAACAATGTCCACCTGATAAGCAAATAATTTATTTATATTAATTGCTAGGCGTTTTTCACACAATAATACTATTAGTTTAGCAAATAAAAAACAGCATCGCATTAAAATCTCGATTCGCAGTCACGATAGATTCACCTATGCGCGCAAATGCATTCTTAAACATATCCCCACATATCCTTTGACGTATCGTGTCGATGGATCGCGTCGGAAATGATCAAAACGACGTTTCGAAAGCGGGCGGTACGATTACGACGATCATTTTTCACGAGCAAGCGTATCGCATCTACCCTTTGTAAATGGCATCACGATGCGAGGTCCATATTGTGTTGCAGCTGGTAAGTTGGTAGCCGGTAGGTGGATAGAGGTAGGCAGACTGTCTACGGGATCGAGGTGCGTGCACGAATGTATCCGTGTGTTCTCTTATGTATGAATAAGTACGTCGATCCCTGCTTGTGCCGTGCCTCCTATGTCACGCGAGCGCATCCACGTACACGGGCCGCATATATTCGGTTCCCGGGCATTAAAGTTAAGCCTGTATTTTATTGGACGCGCGTATAAATCAAAAGCTTCGGCTAGTCAAATATTGGAAGCTTTGCATACGCCAATACGCGGCGGTGATGCACAAAACGCGGATACTTGCCGATCTATCGGTATGTTCCTGGCCCGCTCGTTCGTAAGTACATATACGCGCACGTACGCCCGCGCCGCGTATCTCGATTGTTTATCACGATGGAACAAAATACCCATTTTGCTTGCTTTACGGATAATAATTAGTCCGATGGCGTATTTGTGAGGGAAATTATGTATTTTTATCTCGCTGTTACGAGCGCTCCGCTGCTTCTCTCTGCATGCTCTATATGTTCCGCTGTCGTCCGGTATCGATGTGCATCGTCAGCGATCTTATCCGTTCCGCGACTCGTGATATTTTTGGAAATGAATTAATCGTATCAGTCGTGCTACTCGCTGACGTTCACGCATTGCAAGAGAATATATGCAGAAAATATACATCTGATTTCAATTTATCGGATATATTTTGCGCGTGCTGATAATAAGAGAAACGTTTGGAGATATTTTTCTATCAGAATCTATCAGATTTCTTATCAAAAGACAAATGTGTATGCAAATTTTTGGAATTATTACATTTAAAAAGTACATTTTAGCTTTTTATTATTTATATTTGTATCATTTTTTAAAAATAGATTTCTAAATCTTTACGACACTATTTACTTAAATATGTACGTCATGCATAGTATTTTTAATTACTTGCATTCTTGATGCGGCGTTTTCACGGTTTAATATAGTTTATCACTATTCGCAGTAACGCTTCCTGTGTTCTTTGTGCGCGTTTGTTAGCACATCATGTTGTTTATCAAAATTTTCAAGTACAGCGGGGGCAACAGCGCACACGGTTTTACGCTGTAAGCTTGAATTGTTTCAAGAGCTGCATTGCTGGATGCTTTACATAAAAGTACTGGGGTTAATTTAGACCGGCTGTATACGAGTACGCGCGGCTTAATTTCGTAATTCTGTATAATGCCAGCGACCACACCAGAGGCGCTAAAAACACTGGAGCTAAAAAGAAAAGAAGACGATATCCTCATTGCGACGAAGGGTAGGGCTTAGAAAACAACTGAGAAGGGTCAGACTATGCTGACAGTAGAGCGTTTTTCTTGTTTCGCTAAGTATGCCGGACCTGCAATATTACGGGAGTAATTATTAAGGAAAGTAAGCAAGAATCGGGCGTGTAAGCCAGAAAGAAATAAATACGAAGAACGAGGTAAATTCGCGCTTTTTCCTAATGTCTCATACATTTTTTATTGCGACGAATGGTTTGCATATTTTGTTTGTAACAACGCAGAAAAATGACCGTTTATCATCCTCTCGAAATTCATGCGTTTGTTACATTCGTGTTTTAATTTGTCAAGCTATTTCAAGCATTTTTTAAATTTATATATACTGTATTTTATAAAACGATTTATTTGGCTTTGGTTTATGTGTGCTATCTAATAACATTATTACACAGAACGTTTGTCAATATTTTATGTCATATTAATAGCCTTTTAATTCAGGTACTAAAATTATTGCAATCTAGTTTGCGGCACTTTATCACTTTAGTGGTTATTTCCGAAAAAATACTGTTAAAAAAAACATTACACAATATTTACATAATAATACGAGAAAATTTTTTAAAATTGTATGCAATTAATTAAAATAATTTCTATTGAAATGTACATATATACAATACACATATACATATCATATTTACCTTGAGTAAAACTTACAATTAGTCGATCTATTCATCTATAACCAACATATACTCTTTTCTATCTTTTTCCATTTCCATTCGCGAGTAATCCGCGTTTCATTTTGCTTTCTGCACTCCTGAAACCTTACTCTAAAATCTCTTAGTGTGAGAGCATGTCAGGTTTCAGCCAAGCTAGATAGAAAGTCAATTTGCCGTGATTCGAAGTAAGTCACGCGCGCGAGACTCATCTGGCGACTTCCGGTTAAAACTTCCGGCCGGCGGGCAACCAGTTTGGCCAGTTTATTACCAGGCACGTTGCAGTAAATATGTACATGGTGGTTCACGTAATATTAGCGTGTGGTGTATCTCTTTTGTGCTGTTTATTACGGTATGGCAGCTTACATTAATATTGCACGTTCCTCATACATTTGGTATAACTAGAATAATGAATAACAAAATTTCTTGATAATTAACAAACATATCTCGCTATCCAAAAAGTTTGCTCTTGTGATTAAAATATGTAATATTGCTGTTATTTTAGTGTATAAGAAGTTATTAATTGTATGAAATAATATTAAATGTGTACTATAAAATTCTGTTATACTGTGTTATACTGTGTTTGAAACATAACATATTATAATATCTAGAATTTTAATGTTAAATCAGCCGATATATGGGTGTTTTTGTGGGTGTCGAAAGCGAATAAAAAAAATATTGGGATTAAATGTTGGAACACCATGCATAACTCGTATTAATCGTTTACATTATATTTGACGTGCTATGGTAATAAGTAATTGCTACTATTTTCCATATGCATGAAAATGTTAGATAATGTGCACTATTATTGTAACACGAGCTTATATCGTGCATTAAATCTTACGCAGCATAATTGTCCATTCACGGCATTAATTACCAACCTGTGATCTTGCAACAAGAGAATTTCTTTAGTCATTATGGTAATTGATCGTTATACATAAAATAATTAATAATCACTTTAGCACAGATTAGTAATTAATATTAATAAGATATGAATAGAACTACAGAATTAAATATGTCACATAATGTTAATATATTTTTTTCATTCTAAAACTGAAAAACGCTGGCTACATTTTTAAATCAAAACACTAGCTGAATTTACATTATTTTTGATGACATCTTAAATAATTTAATTATTAAATCATTTACCATTAATTTATCTTAATTTTTAATTGATTTTTTAGCTCAAATTTTTTTTAGCAACTCAGGCATTTGAAGAAAAATTTGCATCGAAAAAGAATCGATGAGCTTCTTCTTCTATAGTTTGTGCTTTCGATCTTAAGCCAAGCGTAAAAAAAATCTTAATATCACATTTTGAGTTAGTATCAAATCGATAATTTTAGGAGTTATAATTTAGAAAAGAGAATTCAGGAATAACATATAAAGGAAGAAAGAAATTGATGTTTGGTACATCGGAAAAAAATATTGCATTGTTTTCGAAGCAGTTTTTACTTTGGCAGAGAAGTTTTAGTATGGATATTTTTTTAATTTAGTTGGAAGTAAAAAATAAAAGTAATCGTTTTTATTTTGTTATAGAAATATCACACACACACATTTCGCTGTATAATTTTTTAAATTATTTTATAGTAAATTACAATAAATTGCATGTAATATTGATATCTGTATATTTTCCTTTTAATCTCTACTGAAATTTTATCTATCTGTCACTTTATGCGTATAAAGTAGACATAAGTTCATGCATTTAAAATCTTGCGTAAAATTTATCGAATACGACTCTGTAGCTGAAGCGAAGACTAAGAAGAAAGTATCGGGCTACGACTGAAAATAACAGGAAGCGTTACCCCTCTTTGTAATCAAACGTTTCCAGTTTCCTCGATGGCTGCAAAGACGACCGAAAGGTGCGACGTGTCGTATTTCGAAATACGCGACCGGAATTTAGCGCAACTTTTCGATGATGTGGTAGCGAGTTGTTAGCGTAGAGTTGGAGAACGTTACCGTTTATCGGCAATAATGACGACAACGACAACAACTACGACTCGACAACGGCAGCGACAAAGATGATGATAGTTCTAGTTTACGTACGTGCGCTCGTGCACATACATATCGTGCTCGCATACACGTCTTTCCGCGATTTTCATTTCGCGCGTTACGCCACGTACGTGGAAGGCCCAACCCGCGGTTTCTGTGGCACCACGCGCCCCTCCTATATCATCGTTTAAAATAATATTGCGTCCAGAGGGGCATTCGGCGCTCTCATATCCGCCGCGACAAATCACCCTCACATAGCACCTAGCGCCTACCGCCGCTGGTAGAACCGAGTACGATACAGTAGGGAACAGGACGAAGTAATGGAAAGACACGGGTGGGCGGAAGCGAGAGGAAGCAGAGGAGCGAAAGAGGAAAAACCGAGCGTCAGCCTGCGCGCGAGCTTTCGTCGGACTCGTTATTTACACTCACGCGCTTATTGCTTGATTTGATTAATAATTCGTGGCGCGCGCGCGCGCGCGCGGCAGGAAAAAAAGCAGGAATTTGCGAAAGAAGAACGAACGAATGTCTTGGCTTTAAAAAAGGGGAGATAAATTATGGCGATAGCCATTGGCGAGGCGGTCATGACGGCGTATGTGTCGCGTAAGTTCGATAATCCCTGCACTATACTGCGGATGTCGGTTGTCAGTAGATACGGTCAACGATAAGCGAGACTATGAGCGTATACGTTACTAAAGCCGGTCTTTAGTTTGATTTATCGTCGGATCCGAAGCGATTATAACTGAAACTATAAGAGTGTGACTGCATCCTGACCTAACAGAAGATATGAATAACTTAAGATAAGATTAGCGTACGTACAATGTGTTGTTGTATGTTCAAGGGTCGATATTGCTAGCTAGAGGAAGAATCTTGAGACATTAATTACTTTTGTCCTGTGTTTACGTATAAAAAGATCTGTAATGAATACATAATGTTACTTATTTGTAAGAAATGTTTGTAAAATCATATATAGCATTTTAGAAGGGCAATGTCAGAAACTATACATACAAGCTGTTAAATTCATATAGTGTCAAATTATACTCTATTTGAGTCATTTTTAACCATTCTTGTGATCGCCACTGCTTCTATACTCAATACTTTGTTAATTTAATTAAAACAATGTTAATTTAACCAATAGAGTTAAAATAATACTGTTTTATGTTAAACTAACAAATTTTGTCACACATAGTAAAAAATAACAAAATGTTATTTAACTCAAGGCATTGGTTTAAATTTCGTCCATTAATATTTAACAGTGTACAAAAATAAATAGGTGGTGTAAAAGATTGCATGCTATTTCATCTGAATTTCTGTTCAGCCTCTCGCGCAACATTAACCGAAATCGCTACGAACGACAATTGCTGAACATCATTGTCACAGTATGAAACAAGACTTCAACGGCAGTTGCAGTCAACGTAATTAATAAGTACTGCACGTGGGGGGTTGATCGTTAAAACAACTATAACCAACACGCAACAATATAATGTTAATGAAACAATTTTGGTATCAACACATTTCCCGTAATGATCGCGTTACGCCAGACCACTCGTTGCAGATAGAACATAAGTAGAAACAAATGACCCGGTACCGTCGTCCGTAAACGCGAAACTTTTGTCTTCCTACCGGTTACGGGGGAGCAGTTGCCAACTACTTACCTCCGTAGCTTTCTGACCGCTGACTTTTTTTTTTACTGCGTTTAATCTAAATCTAACTAAGGTCTTACAACGGCAAGGGAATCGATTTGACCCTCTTGCGCCGCTACGTTCCACCGCTTCGGTAATATAACGAGGTTCCGACTAAATGACGAAGCTATATCAAATGAGGCTCTACCCTAACCCTTAGAGAATTCTGCAAGTTTATCTTCGTGAATTAAATGGGGGTTAACGCAGGGGCGATAAGTATTACGGTAAGATCCTTTCCAATTTTTGACCCGACTGAGTTTCGCTTTAGGAGAATCGTTGATAAGAGGGTAGCAAATTTGTTTAGAGCAATGTTATTTGAAATAGAAGTTTAATATATTAACGCCTCTATATATTTCATAAATCAAATTTAATATCTGCAATTAAAATTAAATCGCAATAAGGCATTCTATGGAAGTAAAAGCACCAAACTCATACCATTCCAATATAATAATAAGAAATATTAGGCTTTTAGTATCAATGTAATAAATAAAGTCGGAAAATATATTTAAAATATGAACATAAGAAAATATGAACATAATTATTGCAAACTACAGAGAAGGGAATAAACTTTTAGAAAATTATTTTCTTGCTAAAATAACTCTTCTCGTCTTTCCTGTAGTCATGAACTGACATAGCTATTTCTATAAATTTCTATAAATAAACTTATAACGCGGAAATGGCATCACAACGATTTGAGGTGATAAATGTCAAATATAGTCTGATTGCCATGCCAGTCACACACACATAACGTTGACAAAGAACTGTCTTTGACGGATATCGATTGTGCGAAATGTCCACCAGAAGAGGTCATGAAAAGTCGATCGCTTCCATACAACGCTCCCGCGATGCTCAAAGCGTTGGCTAATTATTCGAACAAATTATCGACAGGATTAAAGCAATTACTCGTTGCGCCTGATTAGTGCATAAAATTGGAATTACATCGCTCTTCTGCACGATCGTTCTCTCTGTCTCATTTTCCATCTGTATCTGCCTCGTCACTATACTCTCGCTCATTTTTTCGTATCCATCGCTCGTTATCTAGCGTCTGCATCCCTTTCCGCCTTTCTCTCTTTGTCACACCCGTTCTATCGCGTAGACGCATATATACACGTTCTCTCAGCCAATTTCCGTCCCACTGCGCACGTACATTTATGCGCCGTCAATGCGAAATGAATGTATTGTAATATCGTCGATGTCAAGTAGTATAGGTATCATATATTAGTCGAGCGCGGGTCTGGACATGTTAATTAATTAAATATCTCCGATAATCATTACGAGCCGGCTGCAGACCGAGTTGTGGACTCGCGCTTTTGTTTGTCACCACTAAATTGTCCCCCTGCGTTGTTAACGTGGCATTAACATTAATGGGTATATTGTTAAAACTAGCATGCATTTCGATTAAGCGCGTTTGTAATCATTAGCGATCATGTTCTTCGCACATACTCATATTTCCATTCCCCAGGTTAGTTTCTGATTTAAGAAACTGTATTTTTTAATAAATGAGTAATAGAAACTACTTATAAAAGCAGGGGAAAGAGATAGGTGAAGAGAAGTAGTATTTATGAAATGGAGTTGTAGTTTTAATTTTAGTTTTAGTTTAATTAAAAAAAAAATAAATTATAAACGAAACGTTAATTTTGTGACCATTAAAAGAAACGTCTCTTTAACAAATTCATTGGCCATTTAAATAGGATCAACTATGGTAACTGTAACGGATTTTATTTACGCGCAATTACACCCTGATTAATAGTTGTCCATTCAAGCTGGTTTTTCCATAAGTTTTCCTTAGAAATATAAGAGGGTGTGTTTTTGTTGTTGCTGGTTATGTTGTCGAGAGAAGAGAAAAGACATTTCCTTTTTCGTAACTTTTATATTACATAGAATTAGTTTAAATGTAATAAATATAATGATCACGATGCGAAATGATGAAAAACATAAACGCGAGCAAAATGCCAACATTCGTTTTTATTAATTGAGAAATAACACGGATATTTATGTTAGTAATAATTTCTATTATTTTTTCTTTGAATCTTTCAGTATAAAAATTTTATTTAAAGCAGAAAATGCTCGCGCGTACTTTGTACGTGAAGCTGGCGTAAGGATTTTCCAGTTTTATTGCATGATAGAAGAAAGCGAAGGGCGTTGACTGATAGAGAGATCAGGTCAAATTGATGTGCTGTGCTCAGATATGGGGACAGGCATCTGAAAAACGAGCATGTGTCTCGTTCCGTATTACTTCAATTTTTCTTGCTCATAAACGTCCGAGCATTATACGCGTATGAATGCGCGTTTCTGTTTTTACTTATAAACACACCGATAAATCTGAAGTATTTCTTATCGAACTTTAAATTCACTCATAAATAAAAATATATCTTGAAACAGAATTACATCTGCATTTAAAGATGTTACGTATTTATAATCTAAAATGACTTAGAAACGACTAATTTAAATCATCATAAATCTTAGATATTTCTTGAAAAAACTGCGTACGGTGAACGATCTAAAAAGAATTATGTTGCTAGACATTAAAGATATTCTTGTAAAACTTTTTTTCAGTTTGTAGTGTTTATTGTGATCGAGTATCGACGTATCTCGGGAGACATACGAACTGTCACATGCATAAGTCACCTGGTACCTCGACAATGCTAATAGATGCAACCTCCTTGCAGTCACGTCATTCGAAAATTAATTACAGTTGGTCGCAGGGTCATAAAGAACAAGGCCTGAATAATTAACGTGACCGTTGTATCGCGCCCGGAGCTAATTATAGGCCCTTCCTTTTCTATTCGCCTGATTAGCATATTCGTTAATTATCGGACTTAACGTACCGGCAGGTAACATACTTATGCAAGCCGTACGTCGTTCGTGAGCTTTGCGTGCGCTAATATTCGCGCTAGAGCGTGCGTGTCGCGGATCGCGCACACGTCGGCCGTATACGCATAAGTAAAGGGTAAAAAACCCTTTTTGCCAGAGGGTCAAATACACCGCGTAAGACGATTCGTTTGAAAACTTTTTAAACACGGTGTCAAAGTGCGATTCTATACTCTGTATTGTACAAAAGAAGGTGACGCGATAGGGCTTGCTGATAAAAGTGTCATTAAGTTTTTAATGGCCTTACGTTATAGCGAACGTTTTTTAAAATATACCTATCGAACATGGCTTCTTTTTGTAGGCAATCATGCATGGGTTTAAACTTGCGTAAGCGATTTTATGGAAAATTATCAAAGAAGGGAGTCTGTGTGTCGAGGGACAGCTTTCTTTTTTCTTATCCGTAATTTAAAATAAATTCCCTCGTATTTTGTGGCGATTTTCACTTTTTAATAGTCTTACTTTAATATCAGCTTCTTTCTTCGGGATAATTGCTTATAGTCGTGAAATTGCTTTAGTGATTTTGAATTTATACGTGTATAACACGCTAGATATAATTATTGAGACTCAAATTAATATAATTATAATTTATTTTTTAAGAAAATTATCGAAAATATGTGTACCTCTTTAACCGACAATCATTATTTCAATTCAAGAGATAAAGCTAAATGCTGGAAAAGATGATATTTTTGATATTATTCTCTTTGTCAAAATTTGCTGCTTTTATTTTTAATACTGTTTATGAACGTAGCATTGTGTCCATCGTGGCATTATTTTCAGCGTCGTTATGCCTATCTATCATTTCTTGTGTCGACGTTGATGTCGGCAGTTCCGTTGACGACGATTGATTCGAGTACGACAATGAAGGTAACAGCGGCTCGTATGAAGATGTAAGCTCGGCAGCGGTATAAGGCCAGGTTTACGCGTACTCGAACGTTTATCGCGCCATGTCGGGCGCAACACGCAAACCCGACGTTACACCCTCTGTGTTGTATTCGCATGGCGGAAATACTACTGAGCTGTAATCCTCCTTGATCGCGTTTACGAGCGTAAACTTTCGAAAGTTCCAATCGCGGCGTTAGTCTCGGTGCTACAGGTTGCGTTGGAGCGTATATGGAGAAAATCACATTACGAATGTGGTCACTGCGGTTCAGTATGACACGTTTTGTGCTAATCAATTTTGCAACGTCAAATTCAGAGCTTCGTGCAAGTCAAACAATTATTCATTACAACATTTTTAACATCGTACTTGGATTTATTTTAGATTTCGCTCTTTGCAATTATTACTGCAAATAATTTTAATTAGGTACATTTTAGTGAGCGTTACGTTATTCGTAATTATCATGGTTTTTAAGTATTATATTTGCAGTTAATAAAATTATATCAAAAGTTTTTGCTGTAAATAAAAACAGTCGTGATTAATAATCAGAAAGAAACACAAATGCGAATTTCTCGCGCTTGGTGCATAAGCAAACGCAAAGCGTGACCTAAATAAAGATTAAGAGCGTTGTTATGTACTTTCGCAACTATGCCAAGCAAAGTATTTTTTACATATTTAACAATATTTGAGATCTCCATGAAACGGTAAATAAGCAAAGTTTGGAGACAGCAGTTATTGCAGTCGTTCTCCGATAAATGAGCAATAATGACGGCGAGTTGGGTAATGGTTCCGTTTAACACCGTCCTCATTCCCTCCTCCAAGTATCGTTTCTTCGGGATTAACGTCAGCTAGCTAACTCACGTATAGCCACGGCATCGCACGAAAACAGAATATAGGTCTCAGGGCCACGAACAAAAGCTTTTTCCCCTCCGTTTAGTTCTGAAAATTCACTCTACAATAATCGTAATAATAGCACGTGATGGCTTGTTTAATTAATTAAACGTTATTCTTTTCTCCATCTATTTATATTAATCTAATTTAGAAAAAATGAAATAAAATAAAGAAAAATATGCTTCGAAATAAGAGTCACATATAGGTAAATGTAGACAATAGATAGATAGAGAATCGTATCACGTTGGAGCCTATTGCCAATAATTTCACTGAGCTTTCACCGATAAATGAGCAATAATGGCAGCGGGTTGGGGTAATGGTTCCGTTTAACGCCCTACGTGCGTTCGTCCAACATCGCTGCTTTGGCTATAATGGAAGCTAGCTAGTAAGTGTATCGGTGGCACGGATGTATCACACGAAAACGGTGATATTACGCTCCGTACATATGAGATAAATCGTGTAAACTGAAAGCTGCTCCCTAACTGCTTCTCTACGCGTAACATTAAATAATGAATACATTATATTTTACGAGTCTAACAGATAGCTAACTACGTTAAAAACATGCGTTACCGTCCGCGCGTATTTGTAAATAATAGCACATGAATAAATAATGAGGGAATACTATATTTAAATTTGCGTATAAATTTTGCATAATCATTAAATGTAAACATGTAATAATTTATCATCATAAATTTATATCAAAAAAGAGATCAGAACTTTAGATAGAGAACGTTTCGTCTGCGAAATATCTCATACACTATTTAATTAATTCAGTACGATAAGAGTGTGGAAATTTTAATTAAATATTAGCTTTCAAATATTTTTAACCGTATTTGAGAAATATAAGTATGATTTTCTACTACATATTTCGTCCTTATTGCAAGATTATATAGCACTGCTCGGTCTATTAACATGCGTTTCCTGAACAAATATGAAAATGTCCTTTGCAGTGAAGTCTCACCACAAATGCAATCTCCTCCATTTGCACCCCTACCTCTATTCTTGCATCTACGTGCCCCGGTTTAACGCCACGCTATAAAGTTTTTGTCACTGTCTGCAAAATGGCAGTGAGAAACGAGCGAGCCTGTCGTGCTCGCGGCTAAAATGGTAGATTAAACGTTCCGCTGTCAGCTATTCAGATCGATTCGTTGCACTTTTGCTTCGCCTTTTACCGAGATTAGGTTTATCGAGGAATAATAACTAATTATAGATCATGGCAAGCGTTACAATGTGACATCCAACGTCATTATTAGCCTACATGTTTATATTTTGAATTACTGACGCGTTACAAATAATTCTTTTCATTTGCCGAAATTTTTACTGTCGAACACTGTGAGATTGACGCTCTCTAAAAACGACGGGATCACGTGTGTGAGATATGTGGATTTTCTATTTTTTGTGCACCATTATATGCTAAATTGGCGTGTGTCTCCAATTTTTGCCGCGTAGCCCGTATAAACACGATAAACTGCAGAATTTATGTCGCGTTGGTCAGAACACTTCGTATCTGTATGTTTTTATAACGCCAAAACGTCCCCGTGTTAAAATATCCAGAAAAAAGTACGTCTGCCACGCGTTTAACATTATTACTGGGACTAAGCCTCCATTCGAACGCTCTAATAGAGCATCTACGTGCACTGTTTTAGTACCTAGCGCTATAAACTTTTTGCTACTGTCTGCAAAACGGCAATGAGAAACGAGCAGAGCTGTCACACTACGCTAGAATGGTAGATTAAACGCCTAGCCAAAGTGATCGATTAGATTCTCTTTTGTTTCTTGCATCAGCTCACTGTTCCATGAGTCAATTACAATCTCAAGGATGATAGGAAAAAAATCGTGCATGCGCGCGGCATCCACGAAAGTGCGGATAATCGCGAGCGCTATATTAGGTACGAGTTGGTGAAGGTCAAAATAAAATTGGTACTTCGATTATCATTGACGATGTGATCATAAAAATTAAATGTTTTTACAAGAAAGAATTGTACGTAATTTCAAATAATTTGTATTATTGAATATGCAAAAGTATATCAGCAATCTAATGTAATGCTGTACAAAAATATTATTTTAATAAGTATCATGTATCTCTTATACAATTCTTTATGAAAAATGCATTTTTTTTTGAACTGGCAAAGCAAACTTTTAGCAAAGCATAGATGGGTTGGTGCTCCGATAATAATCATCGCGAACGTGTCGGGAAGTATCGGCAAAACTGTAATTGGACAAAAAGAAGACACACAAGCGAGACAAGTGGCACAGAAAATCGAAACGTTTGAACTAGAGAAGAGTATGTATATAAGTATACATAATGTGTCACACATAAAAGGCAATAGCAAAATTGTTATTTTCCTAACTTATATTGGAGCAAATTATTAATTCTTTTATACTAATTTTCCGGATACTATTATATAGCAGCAGTTAGTTTTACAAAGAAATATATAACTGTTTTTTCAAGAAATCATAAAGCATTTTTATTAATAGGAGCAACATATTATCAACTTCATTTTATGTAATGATTATATACAAAAATTAAACGATTTATTTAAAAAATTCTATTCATAACGTCATATAACAGTACGTATTTCTTATACAGCACAAGTTTCAGCAAAACTTTTTTTTTATGTTTACGCATCACTCACAGTGTTGTTTGATCTTGAAGCTGAGTCTACAACATGCGCTACTTCAAACAGGAGTCGTTATTGAGAAAAAATATTTTTTTATAGAATACGTATACAGCGTGTAGAGGCAAAACGTCGCCTCCGCAATTCACGAGATCCCCCCCTATATTGTACGGTATGTACCGAAGGCATCCTTTTGAGAGTGCAGTTACGCTTTGTCGATCAGTCAAGCCTTTCCTATAGCTTCCCGATCGTACGATCATGTAACCTTTCAACTGCATCCTGTCGCGCTGACGTTTCTGTCCTCCTATTTTCCAATTCTGCCATTTAAAGCCCCCCCTCGCGCTGCGATATCCAGAATCCGCGTATGTGATTAGATTACGCCGCAAAATCGATACCTCGACTGGGCGTTATAACCATCGTCAGGTTAAAAACAATTCATACGTAAAATCTACCGAGAAATACGACGCCAGGTATCACATTTCAAGCCGCATCGATACGTCCTTCTACTCTTTAACGTAGCCGATTCCATTTTCACAGCGGGTCTGTTTTTACCTCTGCGAAAATGCGATACGGAAAACATTCGTCAGATATCTCCAATTTGAGCATTGTTATCCGATTTTAATTATGATCAGAACATAGTACGTCGTCGTTACGGAAAACAGGTTATGTAGGGAAATTTGTAAACAAGAAAATCGATATTTCAATTACTGTTTGAAGTTTACAAGTTTTTAAAAGTATTCATGCATCTATCTGTTAAAATTATATCTGGATTTATTTTGAAAATAAGTTTGTTAGCTTCTCGTACAGTTTATTTGATTTGTTCTAATTTAACTGTGTGTTTGATAATATTTATTTAAATCATCATATGTTTTTAATATTCCTATATTATCAGAAAAACGTGCGTAAAAGTAACATGTTCTGTTTGGAAAAAGAAAAGGGAGGTAGAGGGAAAATCAATCATTTTTATTCAATTTCCACAATGTTATCTAAATGGAATTAAGTAAATATAATACTTTTATCGTGAATACAATATAACATTTAATATATAATAAATGAAGAAGAAATTTGTACATAATACATATGTCTATATATAAATATATCTATATATATACACACGACTACGTTGTATTCGACAATGTGTTTATTTCGCATTGAAATAGTACTCTTTGACAAAGATGTGATGTATCAATTTTCAGTACAATTACCTTTCATACATTATTCGCATTGATTAAGTAGGTATAAGTGCAGTACGTCATTTTACGTACTTCACAATAGAGAATGTAAGAGAAAGGGGAAACGCTTAACAATGAACTCACGGTAGGATTGCCAGATCTGAATTTGGAATTCCCAGCGTTCCGAAGTATCCCGCTTTCGTTCTAGCGTGAAATAAGTCTGGGACCTCGGAGCCCTCTCCAAAGCTGACTATTTGCACTTAGCAACTAGTGGTATGGCACCTGGGTACTCTCAACTAAAATACTACTTGCCGTCGACTGCCTTTTCTACGCTAGTGTAACGCATACATTTGAAAGTTGGGTTTTTTTATATGAAAGCAGAGACGTTTAATAGTTTAACATATTACATCTTAATAATGCACGTGTCTGCTCGTTACATTTATTTTTAGGAGCGTTTACATATAAATTTTAAAATATATATTATGTAGTTGATAATATTATTACAGTGAAAGTACATATTACAGAGAAACAAATTTCTTATTCGACTTTTATATGTTGAATCTTTCATTTCTTGAACTTGTTATTTGAGTGTGAAACTTTTATCAATATTGAAGTTTTACTCGTTGGGGTAAACTTTATGACTGTGGAACTTTATAATTCTTGTATTCTCGCAAAATTTTTTCGATTTCTTACATTTCAAATATGCATAACTCCATTAATATAAATAATTTTTTAAGACATTCATATTTAAAAACATTTAAATGTACGCAATGAAGTGAATGATATAATGCGTTATTTTACGCCCATAAACTTACAATTTTATAATTGATGACGAAGAATATATACTCTTCGACCTAAGTCTCCTTTTATTCGTCTCCAGACACGTTACCCTACTAAATCATACGTGGGCGGCATTCTACGTTCTTAGCTTCACGTGTCAGGACTACATCACGCTGTAAGCAAAAACACGCGTCACCGCCGAAACGCGTATCCACTTCGCCGGTGCGCCGACCCGAGCAATTCATTCAATTTTCACGAATGTCTACGGCACCGCACACTTCCCTTTTGTAGCGTTTCGTCGCCAGTTGCGCCAACGTTTTTGCATACGACTGAAACAAAGAGACCGCGCGATGAATTTTGAGCGATGACGCGCCAGGAAGAAGACGCAAATTCGCGGCGGGATCCGCGGGATGCGGACAGAATCGCAAATAGCGTGGACGTTTCTGTTTACAAGATGAGCGTCGCTGGTTGTAAATCATAGAGTGCGATGGGTAGCCCGGGCGCGTGCACGAAGGGTGTGCTTGGGTGGGACGGGACGGCAAGAAGAGGAATGCTCGTAAGGTGGGCGAGAGGGCAGAGGGTCGAGCGCAAGCAAGTCTGTTGGGAAATAAGGAGGTAAAGTTAAGCTGCTACCCCTTCTACATCTCGCCGTACTGTACCCTTCGCAAATAGCTACGTAACCCTACTGTATCCCCGGCCCTATTGCGCCCGGCATTACATCCACATTCGTATAACGTGGCGATGCCACCCCTCTCGAGCGACATTACCACCGTCGTTTACTCATTTCCCTTATAGGGTAAACTTGATACAGTTTCGCCGACCGTTCTTCAAAGACAAGATCTCGTGTTCCATTGATCAAACGGCAGTCACAGGCGCGAATGATAAATTGCCGTAACGACCCGCTATACGGTGACTCGAGAGTGATGAAAAAGCGACCGAAAATGAATATCGCTGGAATACTCGTGTTCCGGAAATATATGGTGTGGTCTTATCGTCATCGCTCAGTGGAATGTAGTTCAGCTTGATTTAATTAGCACAACGTTGACACGTGGAAAGTAAAGATCCCCGCCTGTACATATAAGCTGATGGATCTTTTCGTGGCACGTTCTACGTGGTTCTACGTTTCGACTGAAATTACGTACAAACGCAAGCGTACGATTCATTATAAACTCTTGTTATCAAATTAGAAAAGAAAGTACTAAATAATTATATAAAATCGTTTTACTTAATTCCATTTTCTCATCAAGTAAAAAAGGAATAGAAATAAAAGATAAAATTATGTATACAAGTTATACATATAAGTTTAGAAGTAACTCGAAAAGATAATCTTAATGGCTTATATGATTCTAATATTATCTTAATCTCGCAATAATTTTCACGCAAGTTTAGTCTTGTTCGTTGAATGTGTTTACACTTTAGATTTATCTAACTCATATCACCTAAAGAAAGCATTCTTTTTCTCATCCATGACCATTAAAGTGTACGTGCTCTCTTTTTCTTGGCAAAAATTTCCGAAAATTGTGCCATTTACATAGTTTAGGTAGCTTACATAAAAGCAGAAATAAAATAAAAATATGAAGAAAGTAAGATAGATAAAAAGATATTACATGGTTAAATTGAAACGTAAATAGCAGTTTGTATTCTATTTGCTCCTAATACTTATAAAGTATACTTATATGAATCAAAGTTCTTGAAAATTACATTTCTCGCTATGCCAATTATTGTTTAATATTTAAGAAAATTTAACTTATATCAAGAAGAAGTTTTTATACCTTTAAATGTACAAAAATTTTTTAATGTATTACAAAAGGAAAGAGAACACAATTACATTGAAAAAGTGTATATGAAAAAATTAGGTTTAGACTATAAGTCGAATCATTTAACTCTAAACCTTACTTGTAAAATTAGTAATACGAAGATTTAAACATTGTACGTCGCTTCTAACAAGAGAAAGAGAATTCCACAAATTCTTTTACTGCCGCGCGTTACTTTACTCGAGATAATTACAGCTAGGAGAATATCGCTATCAAATTTAGTACGCAGCGCGACTCGCACTTGCGAAATCACATCTCTCAAATATGTACGGCGCATCGAGACGTTTGGCAATTTTCGACGCCTTGGCAAGTGAATATTTGCATGTTAATACGATTACGGGAGTTCTGCCGAGTAAAGAGGATGCGGCGGAAGGAACTTGGAATTGATGGAGGACGGAAGACACACTCGCGCGGCATGACGAAAGGAGATGCGAGACAAAGCGAGAGAGTAAGTATCATCATGGCAGGGAGATGAAATGTGAGAGAGGGAGAGAGTGTGTGTGAGAAAGAGAGAGAGAGAGAGAGAGAGAGAGAGAGAGAAGGCGCGCGTGAACACAGGGAAAGCGAGGAGGAGGGAAAACGCTACCGAGGGGTTCGAGGGAAATGAATCACATCATTATGAATAATAATATGCCCTGCCCGTGGTATTCTCTCTGTCTGGTTATTAATAGTAATGACTTAGCGGGGGATTTTGCAAGTATAGTGGGGGTTTTGTGTCGCGTGAAGCACGCACTACTACCCTGCGTGACTTTCCGCAGACCAGCCCGAACACCCACCGCTTCCCTAAGTATACATGCATATGGTCAACGGTACACGTATCCATGTCGACACGTCCCTTGCTTCCTCCGGTACTCTATCTATCTCCACTATCACGTACATACGTTGACGTAACGTCGGTGAAAAAAGGGGAAAAAACATATAAAATATTTCGCAATCCTATATTGCGGCGGCTACCGGGAGTAGTTCTGTTCATTGATCCTGATTGCTATAGAGATGCGTGTTGGAGCCCATGGTGCATTGTGCGACCCATTGTGAAACTCATGGGTGCAGTGTAAACACGCATAACTCCGCGATTCATTCCTGTCAACGAAGTACGTGCGCTCGCAGCTCTTTGCGAAAAACGAATGCACATATTAGCTTTGAGATGTTTTGTTCTATTTTATTTTGTATAACGACAATATTAGGTATTTTTATAATAACATCGCATAGGCGCTCTAAAAATAAAATAGTCAATTACTCTATATTATATTTCCTTCGATAAATTAGTTAAGTGAAAACAATCAAGCATTTTTTAAATTGTTTTTAGTAATTAAATTTGCCAACGTTAGCAAATATAAAATATAGTGACAGATCGATGTATATTATTTTTTAAATATATCAGTTGCATTTAATTTTAATTTGTTTTGTTGATTTATCTGCAAAATCTCTCTCGCGTGTAGTAACACGGTATAATCAGAAATCTTTGAAGTGTATAGTAGTTTTAAGATGTCTCATTTATATTAAACTACCTTTGATTTCAAAATATCAGAATTATAACAATTACGGAAGATTTCCTTTCAACGAAGACCTATAACTGTTGGTTCGCATAAAAATACAGAAGTTTCCATTCTCACACTCCCGTGATGAAGGACACTAGATCTTTTACGTATGTATTAAATTCAGTCCTAAAAATAATGATAGCGTGTACCGCGTAAAAATTCTAGCGACTACGAACGGCAGACAATCACACCGACAAGATGGCCCGCAGGTGGAAAGGTAAAATCAGTCGCGGACTGGAGCAACACGGGAAGGGGGGGGGTAACGAAAGCGAGAATCGGGCACGCTCGCCGCATTACTTTGTACAAATAACGCACGCCGCTGTAATTTGCGAAATTCCCGTTATTTTACATTTTAAACTAGAAAATAAAACGGCCAAGCTGGCGGCTGCTTATCCGCCCGCCGGGATCTCGATGCTATCGCCCCCAGTCACGCTTACCCTGCTGCAAGCAAGCCGAGCACGAGCGCTCTGAAAATTACTGTAGTCCCGTACGTGGCGTGAGTATTATTTTTTTCGACCCCCTACGCCCTGACCCGCCGTCTATCCGTATATCCCACGCTTTTCTTCCCCTCTTTTTCCACGTTCGATCCCACATGTTTCTCAGGAAGCGAAGATTGCACATAGATACGAAACTGTTACGCGGCATGCGCGCGCAAACTTTCTAAGCTATCCCGCTAAGAATGCCCACCTTACCAACGAGGGGGTGTATCTTGCTTTAGAATTTTCCCTGAAAAAGCAAATGCTGGCGTCATCCGACGAGCAGAGCCTGAACTACGAATGTAGCATCAGCGTTAGAGGGGTAGTAGGAGGGTTGTACGCGATACCCCTAGTGGAGAGGGATGTTGGCCGTGGTGGGAGTATACTATACAAGCCCATGTTACACTCATCGAAATTAGTTTCTTAATACAAGTTTATTTTATTCAAGAGTACAAATATATTTATTACGAGTTTAATCGTTTAACGACGTTAAACAATCATTTGACACAGACTTTCAGAAATTATTATTATTAGTATCAAAATATAATATATAATTTTTTCATAAATATGTAAGAAAGATATCAGGGAAAATTTGAAATACTAAAAGAAATATTTAAATATATATATATATAAACTTCTTATAGTTCTTTCATTAAGGTAATTTACATTTTATTGAAAGAATTATAAATACGAGTAATTTCCACGATAATAACGTACGAAAAGAAGAATCATTCATTAGCTAAAAGCCACAAGTTCATCTATAAAAATATCAAAGATCGTGTATAACACGGCGTTTTTTTTTTAACTTAAAAAAATTTGCCTCGTGAAGAATGGACTACTGGCTGCATATCCCACCACGGAGGGGTAAGTGCACAGTGGGGATGAATCGATACAGCCGCGATACAACAGCCGAAGCTTCGAAACTCGAAATAGGAATGCGCACGCACCCCCTTCCATCGCGTTTCTATTGAGCCTCAGAACAGTGTAACGCGAAGGAATCATTCGTGGCGGACAGGTGACTCTTCCAGCTCTATCCATACGCGCACACCGGATGTATATATTTTTAAGCGCGACGAGACACCGTTCACCATCGGATAACGTAAGTTCTCGATCTCGAATCTTTCTCACAACAGCCGACAAATCACTCCCTGCGACCAAATTCTTTTACCAATAACACCTCGCGCATTTTTCGTTCATTAAATTACAATTGAATATATTTGCATAATTATTTTCAGTTTGAAACAGTGCAGTTTGAAAGAAAAAGTGGCAACTTAAGTGGCACAAGCTTTCTAAATTACTAGATCACAGTATAATACTTTAGAATGTTATGTTTTTAACATATGTGATTTTCTTAGTTATTATAAAGTAATTCGCAGAAATTGTTTTATAGAATCTATACGTTTGTATAAAAAATGTTTTGTATTTAATACGGAATTGTTTGAAAAAGTTATAAACTCGAAATATAAAGTAGATATATATTGAAATAAATTGTATTAGTCACAATTATAAACCACTTTGATAAAAATAACAAAAATGTAATACTTTTCAAGTTGAATCGACGGCATAGTTTTTTAAAAGTAGTTCTTCCGGAAGGAATTTAATTTTACTTTAATTTCTAAAGATGATTGATAAACGAAGTTGATGTAATTCATCACATTCGCGGCCAAGAATAGACATTTCAAAACTTAATAACAAAAATAATCAATGTTCATACGAAATAATATATTGTGATATGCCTAGCGAATGGTTTATCTTCGCAATATTTCGTCATTTGTTCACTCACCATCCATCAAATTGTGACATTGACAGATTCTAAGTTTGATAGAAAGGACGAAGAGCCACCATAAATTTTGGTACATCGAAAATTTTATCGAAAAGATAAAAATTGCAGTATTCTCTACACTACATTTTTTATTTCTTTATAAAGTACATGATTTACGCTTATTTTAGTTTTTATTAGAGAGAAAGAAGCAAAGAAAAATCGTAATTAGAAATATGACTCGCAGATACCTATGACACTGTTAAGTATATAATTAAGATATATATTTACTTGCAATTAAATTTAAGAGAATTAATAACATTCAATGCAGAGTAAAATTCATATAAAAACTTTTGCTTTAATGTAATTGGAATTACTAGTTATTAAACAATTTTAACAATAAAAAATAAAATAATTTGTAAACATGTACTTTAAACAAAATATATAAATAAATATATGTAGTAAAAAATAGGTTTAAAATATTTCGTACAATCGAATAATATAAATTTTTATTAAATTTTATTCCGCTTTAAAAAAAGGTAAATTTCAAAATTAATCAAAAATATGAATTAATGAAATTGAACATGATAAATACATATATAATTAATATATAAAGTATGTGTAATATTTAAGATTAAAAAAAATAAGATAATAGATAAATATAGTATAATGTATCATAAATTATATATTTTAGTCATCTTAAGTATTACACATCATTTATAGAGACATTTTATTTTATTTATTTCCTTGCGAACAGTATAGTAAGTTTTCGAATCCATCATCGTTACTGGACTGTGACTAACGTTTGATATATACTGGACATGTCAGTCAACATAGTCATGGTCAGTACGATGAATATACTCATTCTGATGAATATAATTATTCTGGTAGTTCATGGTAAATTCTTGCATGAAAACTTAAAGTACACTATAATTATTTTAATTCTATGATTAATTATTACTCAATTGCTAATATTAATTTTCATAAAACTTGTAACATTATTGCTTGTTAAATTGCAAATATTTCTACGTGCACTAAACCTTATATTTGAAGATAAGCAAATTATTTAAGTACAAAACATTTTCTTTTAAATTTCAATTACACACGATAAATATATTCTATATTTTTTACATATTTTAACGATATTTTAGAACATTATATATTTATATAGTAAAGAGTATAAAAAAAGTTGCTTGATGGAAGATTTAATTGTTGCACCATGTTTTGCCCTAGATTGCAATAATGATTATCAATCGAGAAATTGATGAACCGGCGCGAACCACGCGTGAAGTAATAATTGAACTTTCGCGTACGTAATCGACGTCTAAAGCCTCAGCTCAGGTTAACGATGTAAGTTCGAAACGCTGTCAATAGCGATCGAGATTTAAGGGCTTGAGCCCTTCATGGGCGTGTGACGAGCAAGGGATTATTCAGTATTAGACAGGACGAGTGTATCGCGTCGTGGATCGATCGATCGTTCGGTCGGTAGGTCGATTGAGCTTCGACGAGGGTAGATTCGTGACAGTGCGGAGGGGGGTTGACGCCGTACCTATGGGGACAACGATGCACGTCGTATAACGCGCCGGGTATGTAGAAGGGGTGAGAGACAGATTAATGTGACCCCGTCACCGTTCGAACAAAGCTTCGCACAATGGCCGCGCGCACCGGGGACACTGGACTGGTGGACTGTGCGGAACGGGGGTCGATGATGGTGTGTGGGGGTGGAGGCAGAGAAGGAAGGGGCTTGACTGCACTGGATATATTACCCGCCACTCGTGGCTATCACCAATGAGATTCAATGCGCGATCACGTACTTCCACCACGATACCCGGAAAAAGTGTTGTCCTCTGGATTCTGCCGGCTTTCTTTCCGTGTCTCGGACGCTCTCCACGTACGGAGGTGCCCGCGGTAGCGGATTTTCAAGTTTTATCTCGTCTTCTGTTCATCATTCATCAAGTCCCGCGCCGCGGTCGCGGTGATATGCTTACCCGCGCTTGTCAAAAGCGCGATGCCGCGTGGACAAGCTGATACATAATTGCGTACGGATGGAATATCATTCACCTTGATAGTGTATTTGCTATTGAGGAGAGAGGCAACTTAAATTTGAAATATAAAAATACTTTATAATGACTTATGTAACATATGCAGTGACATATGCAAAATGTTCTTTCTTTGCACATTGCCATTATAACATACTGACAAATGTACTGACAAGGATAACGGTAAATTATATAATTATAGAAAAATTTAATTAAAGTTAACTAAAATAGTTAAGAATTAAACTAATACTTTGCGAGTGGAACTTTCCTGTAAAAATATAGTATTATTTTTTCACCTTTTATACAATTGCGATATCTCATATAAGTAATAAAAACTACTGATATAGCTGCTGATATAAGATATATCATTAATTATTGGCGATAATCAACTATATTTCTTTGTCCGTATTAAAACTTAATATCGAATAACGATTGCACATATCTTTTAAGTTCTTAACTAAGAGAAATCTTTGGATATAGTATGTGGGAAAGAACAGAGTGACCACACCTCCAGAGGGTGGATTCCAATGCGCGCGCAGGATAAGCTTAGTTCTTATCGAAGAGCTTTCCTATAGTTATCTTTGCATTCGGTGAGAGAGAAGCGCGCAAGAAGCAGAGAAAGACAAGAATTCAGATTTGCGCGTTTTATTAGAATAATTAGAATAATAATGATTACTGTTCGCCCTTTTCCTGGATAAAATAAATTAATTTTTTCATATAATACTAACGCACGAAAAATCCAGTTGCTACTGAAATCCGATTACGTAATATTTTAACCTGGATTCGCGTAACATGACATGCAGCGGTTGATGAGTTCAGTGAACCCGCTATATGCGATAGCACCGCATATAGATTATTAAATTTTACTCGTCGAAAAAAAAAGCAGTTGAAATATCTGACAGTGTGTAATTATACGTCCATAATATTTTTTTAGTACTCTCGTTAATGCCGGTTACATATGATATATTATGCATAAATGTACAAAATTCCGAAATTAATTAATTGCTATATGTACAAATAATTAAATTAAAAACTAATTCTTACGTAATCTGTAAGAATCGATATAATAAATATAGATAAAAAAGGGGAGCAATCTTTCTACGACATTAATTGCTATATGTACAAATAATTAAATTAAAAACTAATTCTTACGTAATCTGTAAGAATCGATATAATAAATATAGATAAAAAGGGGAGCAATCTTTCTACGACACAAATATTCTTTGACAATTTTTCTTAAAGATTTTGCATTGAAACTATTAAAATTAATCTAGTATTATATCAATGTTGATCAAGTTGCTACAAATATGCTTTCATCTACCCAACAAGGTATGCAAGGATCCATTAACTACTCTACTTGGGGATGCATTCCCTCGTACTCTATGGCGTCTATGGCATAGCAGCAAGACAGATAGGTAGGTCAATGACGCTCGAGGTACAAGGAATCGAAACGCCATCGCCGTATTAAATGTGCCGTTCCAATGACAAAACAGGGCCTCACGCGGCTTACGAAGTAAGATCAATGCCGTTTGCCGGTAATCGTTTTTATGAGTATACGTGAGGTACGGCTTGCATGTGCCTGGTATTTTCGTGGGAGCTCCATTAAATCACTGTAAAATCTGTTCCACCGTGAGTGCCACGGCTGCCACGCCACTGGAGAATAAAGAGGAGCTTATTATAAGCGACGGTAATTCTCGAATAAATAACCGCGGGCTTGTGCGAAGATCGGGAAGAGGGCTGCTGGAACGTGGCGGAGGAGACGGAGGTGGAGAAGGAGAGAGAGGCAGTGGTGGAAGAAAGCAACGGAGAAAAGGGAGGTGGGGCAATGCCGTGGCAGTGAAGGAGGAAAAGGAGGTGGGAACGTAGGTGGCTGATTTATTTCGGCGCCGCAAAGATCTGGATCCGCGTACGTGCTCCGTGCCTCAAATTACCAACTTATAAACTCTGGCGTTCTCTCTCTATCCTCTTCCACTTCCCGCGTTCTTTTCTCTTTCTTTCTCTTCTTTTGCTGTTCTTCTTTTCTCTCGCCCTCTCCGCCTCTATCTCTCTTTCACTACGTTATAACCATCCCGCTCACATTCACTCCTGCTTTCTCTTCCTCTCTCTCGCTCTCTCTTTCAGTTTGTAGAACCCTCCATATATCACCCTATTCATCGACCAAGAAAGTAGGAAAGTAATGCGCGCCTTCGTCGCCTCGTCGATGAATTGAGCAAAGCAGAGTATGCTTTGGGATAATCTGAGATATTTATAGATTAATGCAGCCTACCTTTCCGATCGTAACCACTAGCAGTCATTCTAAATCCCTCGTGTAACGTATCAACTTCTTACCTGAAAATAAATGATGATTTATTAAGATATGATAAATCTCGTAAATAAATTGATAATTTTTAGCATATGCGTAATTTTAATTATCATAAAATTAATTTAGATAGACTTTAATTAGATATTATTAAAATTGATTATCTATTCTATGTATAAGAAATTTTGAGAAAGATCGATGTTCAGTTTATGTGCAATTAGCATTTTCTCATGTATCTTTGGTGAATTTGAATATATTAATGACAGAAAATTATAAAAGACAAAAGAGACAAAAATTGCAAGAAAAAATTTGTTGAAGATATGAGCAAGTTAAACATGAAGGGTGCCAATGGAGACGCCGATAAAGTCAAGCTTTTTTTTAATAGCATTAACGCATTTAATTTATCTCATGATAATAGGATGACGGTAATACGGTGTGCGTGAGAAAAGAGAGGAGAAGATGAAGGACACAGAGGCCCTTATTAAAATTCATTAATTTTGCCCATCTATGAAAGTTTCATTTTCATGCAAATTTAAGGAATAATCTGGTTAAAAAAGAATCCAAGTCGGATGATTTCGGAAGAGTTGCACGTGTACAATTATTTGCCGAAAGGGATAAACTTATTATATATAAAAGACAAGATATAAAATAGCAATCTTATTATTCTATTGTATATCTACCATATTGCTATTAAACGTAAAAAATATTTTTTACGTAGACATTTCTCTTTTAAGAAATTATCATCGCAATTTATAAGATCTGAGAAGATTCGTATTTATATAATATTTATGTTAGTAAATATTATAGTACGTTTACAATATAATGTAAAATAATTTATGTGTAGAATCATATCACATATTATTTAATCGCTAGGTAAATTCCGACACGTGGCAAAACGTTCGATAACGGCCGGATAGATCGGTGTGACAGAAATCTGGTGTGACGTGCAATGAGTGATTGTGTGTTCTCGGCGGTAACCTCAAGAGGAGCGAAATTTTCCGACCGACAGCCACGTCAAAGCGATTTGTCGTCGGGCTTCCGCAGAGAAATGCGAGTTGCTCCCCCTCCGTACGCGAAACGACCATTTCCTACGTCTTCAGCAATCGCCTGTGCCTTATGTACGTACCGCGCGCTATCCACAGACGCGGTGTCGGGAGTCTTACGATTCCAGGAGCATTGTGCAGACCCAGACCCCGTGCCATCTATCAGTTGTTATTTATTTAGATCGAGCGGATGAATGGTGTTCCCTCGATACCACGAGCGAGGCGGCGGTCGCGTAACTGCAATCTTCTCAAGGAAATATACATGCCGTAGGTGAGGGCTTATCGCGTTCATGCAACATTAGGCTTCCCCGTTATTTACCGTATTTTCGGGCTTTCCATTTTGCCCCGTCCCATTCGCGGCCGAGCCTCTTTTATCCATGGCAACACATTTTGCTAAGGAAACCCGCTACGAACAGAGACAAATCTGTAGAAAGCAACGCGGCTTGCACCGCTGCCTGTTTATATTCTCGGCCACCAAGAATGATTCGCCGTCGTTATGTTCGTGGTGTCTCAATTGGATGCTTCTTTAAAATGTGACTTTGAGCTTTCTTGGTGGGCATAGAAATGGTCAAAGGGTTTCGTTGCGAATTATTTTTCATGAATTACTTTTAATTATACTGAACGAGCATTAAGGACTGTCTGCATATTATTAGTTTATTATTAACATATTATCAACTATCATAGGATCTAGGAATGAAGAAAATGAAACGTCTGGGAGAGTATAAAATCGATAATTCGATAAAAGAGATTTTTGTAATTCGATCGCTGAATATTTGCGCACTATTTCGGTGTTAATGGCCCGAGATCAGAACGACCGAAACTTATGGTGCCGCGAAGAGTAATTTAGTTTGCATATTCTGTGCCGGAATCGATTCCTAGTGTGGCTCGGGCGATCGCTCTTGCGAACTTTATGCTTCGGCGATTATGTTAATGTGGATAACGAAGATAACGCGACGGCTCCGTGCTGCACGGAGCGTGCGCTGGATATATTTTTCGAGCACTTTTTCGTCTTTCTCTTTTATGCACTACCCTTCACGACGTCTCGTCTAGAACCAACTCTGGTACGCATAAAAATATGCAGGCCTTCCAGGCGGCACGAGTTCACTGCATAATCATGCAGTCAATGAGCGCGAAAGAGCTAACCATGCGAAAAAGGAGAGCGCGGAAAAAATTTATGGCGGTATGTATTAGGTTGATAGCATGCTGCCTCTTCATATAGTATTCACCCTCCTATGCAATGTATTTTAAGAAATGTAAGCAAGGATAAATCATTTATACTGATAACGCGCGTTATATTGATTCTCACGGTTTTTAATAAACTTGAGGCTTTAAAGCTATTATATATATTCAGATTTTTATTTTCTCTACGTTTTATTTTATGTTAAATATTTTAAGAGATAATCATTATATAATTCATAAGATTTTAATTATATAATAATTACCTATATAATTTATGAGAAAATTATATAATTAGTTTTATTACTAATAATACTAATTTTAAAATTGTATATTATATCTCTTAGAACTAAAATAGCCTACTAGAAAATATTTTCCGTATATGTTTTAATCTAATAATATTTAAATATACGACAACAGTAATAAGACGATTTCTAGTAGAGTACTTAAGAGGACATATATGAAACAGTTTACGTCAAAACAGTCTGTAGTTAAAGGTATCTGCGTCGGTAAGTTCGACGATCGATTATCCGTTTTCTCCTGTCAAAACACTACATTCAGCACAGTTAACTTCTTTCTTAAAAGACATGGACTATCCCAGGAGAGAAAACTTAGAATGGGACAAATCGGAGTGAAGTGACAAAAGAGGGCTGTCAATTGGTCTCACTTTATCATTCTCTCTATACGAAGCGTGTTGTAATCAAAATTAATTTAATAATATTTCTTATTTATTTAAATATACATTTAGAAAAATATATAATAAAAATGAATTTAAGCTAACAACAAGTGTAGTTTTAATAATTATTTATTTTTCGAATCATTCATATCTAAACTAATAATAAATACGCAAATAAGCAATAAGATAAATTAGATTAATAAAATAATATTTGTGGTTTAGATGGACGAATATATATGTATGTATGTATATGAATGTATGTTATACAGAGATATAGAGCTTATAGCGATTATTACGTATAGACGGCTGGTATTAATTACGAATAACATTATTAGTAATTGGTGATGTATCTGTACTCACGAAGTACTAATATATATTTTACACGATTTAATGCACTGTGATCCTCTTTCACGTGGCATTAATTAATAAAGATTGATAAATTATTTAAATGCAGATTAATTTCCACGAGAGATTAATTGTTTATTAAGTATTTTTAGTTTGTGGTTATACCTACATTTGACTTGGCCACCATATAAAGTGCGATATCTCAGCGCTGGGAGTTGAATATATAAACAGCGGGGAGGTAATACCCGTATAATATGCGTATCGGAGCATTCTTACCTTCGATTTCGCGGACAACCGAGGTGGTGTAAGGATAAGGGTAGGATAAGGATATAGCGGAGCCTGTTACTCTTATCGCGAGAAAGCCGGCGGCGGAAGAAGAAACATCCCTCGTAAATATAGAAGGTATAAAAGCCACCCTTTTGATGGAGTGGGCTCTTAAGGGTCGAGCTGGTATCGGACGGTGCGTTCGCCGCAGGATGACCAGAAGGATCGGCTGGGGAGGAAGGAAGAGGAAGCGAGAGGGCGAAGGATGAGGTTCCACTGTAAACGTAGGACACCGACCGTGCTTAACGATCACTACACGGACTTCGTATTTTGTTTAAAAGCCACCCATAAAATGACCGCGGGCTTCTGACCACATCGTTATATCGCGAATTTCTTGGAGATCGACATCCAATATCACTGAAAAAAACTTCAACTTAAAAAAAAATGCATACCTATAATTAGGATCAATTTGATTAGATATTGTTTCCTGAGCGAGTAGACTATATCTTTACAAATTTTTGATTTAGCAAATGATAATTGCGAACAAATTGTGATAAAAATTATATAAATTTTATATTGGATAGATTGCAAATCGATATTTTTAAAATAGACGATTATTTTTCTAAATTATCAACTCTTGTTCATTCTAATAATAATTTGTTTGCGTTACTGCCTTCTTATCTGTTCTATCAACTAAACAACATTGATGTGACTTTTAAATGTTATAAAATATATGAACACATCGCGCGCGCACATTCTGAACGATTTGACTTAGGGAAAGAAGCGAAACCTTCCCCATTTCCATTTTACATATATTCGCGACTATTTGTCTCGAGAACCGATTTCCACGGATACTGTACGATGATAGAAAGCATCATCGAAATTCAGAAGGAAACGCCACAAGATATTCCCATTTCCGGCGCGTCGTCTCGGTCATATGGTATTGCGTGTCTTCATGTTTGCTTAAGGATATCAACGAGACGGTGGAGACGTTGCTACTTGGGGTGAATAACTTATGTTTATTCGCACGCATTTTCATACTTGGCTCCACTTAAAGATGCAATTTTACACATAACGCGTAGAAAACCAATACGAGACACTTTAGTTCGATAAAGCTGATATTTACTCAGATATGTACTTATCTCCAAATTGTACGAAATTATACGTATATTATATATATATATATATATATATATATATATATATATATATATATCCCTTTTCGATTCAATGTAGGTACTTCGAACCTTTACATGGATATGTGAACACGTCACGAAATAAACTTTGTTTTATTTTAGCTTACAATTACAATTAAAATTAGCACACATATATAGAGAGTTTTATCTATATATCAAATCTTTGAATAAACTACTCAAAATATAGCGAAATCAATTCAATCATTATTATTATGCTGTTGGATTTCAACGTCAGAACAGGTTAACCGCATATATCCGATAATATTACTTGCATATATATCGTGTTTGCATGTCGATGCGTATAAGCTGGATGATATAAAACGGTATCCAAGCAACATAAAGAGAAGCGCATTTATTAACATAAGAGGATGTGGCGCGCATGGGAGAAGCTATTACCTAACCCAGACGCATTTCCACTCGCCGTTTGCACTTTTACTCGTCTGATCTCTGAAGTCGTAAAAGAAATATTTTGTTAATACATCCTGCGCATCATAAATACGATAGGTAGATATATGTATATGTATATATGTATATGCGGCGGGTTAGACATACCGTTGAGACATTATATTTTTGGAAGGCAACCAGCCGTGCAGAGGCTCGCGTCGGCCATAAACCTGTTTTATTTCTACATGGCGGTTTTAAAATTCCGCTTCTGGAATAGCAGGAGGAGCGTCGGGAAGGAGAAGATCGAAGGAACAGCGGGAAGGAGCGGGATGAACGCACGAGCAAGGAAAGACCGCGCATCGATGGTAGAAAGGGGGACGAGAGAGCGCACGCGGGAATAAAAAAATATATATGTATACATTACGTCCTCCCCCACCCGTAGTTGTGGATTCGCTGGAGCGGCTCATACATATGGGACCAATTTAGTAAAATTATTCAGAAACCGGGAGATTCCAACCGTGCCCACCTATCAACCCTCAAAGCGTCGTAAACGCGTATCATTGTCAAAGGATTTGAGAGATTTCGAGGAGCAGGGAAAGGACCGCGTCGGCCCACCGAATGGCCCGGTAAAATAGGGTATTAAGCTTCGTACAAAATGTTCTCGACGTTTATACGTGGACCACCACTCGTCACTTCTTCCAAACTTCTAAATTGATTTGTTTCTCGTGATCGTTTCTTTTTTATTTTATATTGAGATTTTCTCCCTAATTTTTTTCACAATCTTTTTATTTTATATTGAAACACAAGATGAGAGAGAGATAAAACATCTATAGTGAAAGAATTAAGAGGTAAATTTGACATGTGTTAAGCACACACACACACATACACACACATACACGCACAGATGTAAACTAAATAAACAAAGCAATGTGTGAAAGGGCAGGGATCCGGGATTCCAAAAAGTAAACTAAAGAATTGAGAAGCGTCTAGGCGTGTAGGAAAAGTGAGAAGAACGGTGATTGTGTGTGAGTGCGAGAAAGAAAGATACACACGAAGGAGGGTTAGAGTGGGAAAGAAAGAAACCCCCGCGGGTCACTCGTCCGACTTTGCGAAATAAAAACTCGCTTTACGCGGAGCTTTTATTGCGGGTACGGCGTTTCTTTTGTATCCCTTTGGACACGCGCTACAGTGCCTTTCAATCGGTTCAACGAATACATAGTTCTCCAATGGTCTCGTTGGGAATACCATGCTTCCTCTCTTTTTTTGTTAACAACTATCTTCCATTTCCTACTATTTTCTTCCTTCGCCTCTTATTTGTATCCCTTTTCTTAATACCCCTCACCGCCTTCACTCAACAAGCAAAACATCTTAAATGCCTTTTATAACGAGACTATTTACTCTGTCATGAGATCACCGTGTATCTTCTCGTTTATAATGAAAATTTCTGAATAGATTAAGTCACGTTTTAATATAAATAAACGCAATTTTGAGCCGGAAAAATTGTAGGTATTTTTCTAAGTTGTTTAGAAATATGTACAATTTATTTTTAGCTAAAAACATTTTTTTAAATTATTTTACTGCTATTCTTTAATTGGCATAAATTATTTGTTTTACCTTCTTTTAATGGCATAGAGAGTATATTTAATTTTTATTTAAAAAAAACGTAAAAAAATTTTTTTTAATATAAACGAATTTTTCAAAATATAATTATCTATCAAATGTTTCTTCGAACATATCTTGTTATGTATTAAATGTAATCAAATGATATGATCTTAACTTATTTTTAATTTACGATAAATTTTTAATTTGTTCTGTCACGAAATACTTTGTAACCAATTTTTACAATCCATAGATATACGCGATGAGCGTATAATAACATGTTTTCATCCAGTTATTCAATCTGAAGGTTCTAGATAGTCTTTCAACATTGTGCCGACAACTTTATAGAGTACTTTGGCTTTGGAGAACGTAGATATTAATTTTTCATGGTTAATTTACCGATTAATTTGCCAGGAGGAAAAGTGGTTCTTACATCGAGTTGAAGGAGCCCTGTCAAGAGCACTGATTGAAATATAGGGTAGGAAAGCCTCGGGCCGCGAATTCAAGGGTGGAATATCGAAGACCGAGAGAAATGTGATGTGCATGATTTAAATTGCCTAACGTAGTTTGCTTTCGGTCTCAAATTGCAGATCCTTTTTCATTGACGGTATTTCATTATCAATCTTTTACATTTGTATTAATATTCTTCTCTATCATTTATTTATTACAATGCAATTCTATTAAGTACGAATGATGTTTAATCGGTAAACATTTGACATCCTGTCAAACTTCCTTTAAAATAAAGGAATTTCCGACTCATAATATCGTTATAGTTATTGCAAATCAATATTTTATGTTTTTAATTGTCTAATTATTAATTCATAAATTTTTACTTGTATTGATTAAGATTTGACACAATTTTTTTGTCTTTATATATATATATACATATACATATACATATACATATATGTGTATACATATGAACAATGTTTGCGGCGAAATTCGCAATTAAACCGTACGTAGGCGCCCTACGCGCTATATGTACTCTAGACGCGAAGTGCAGGTAAAACCCGTTTGTTTTGGAAATTGCGTTAATTTGGCGAGTGCAGACGGACTGATTTCGCGAGTGACGTGGCAATCACTGCGCAATCACCGAGAACGAACAAATCGCAGAAATGGGATTGCCGCTTCTCTATATATGAATGCGACAAACGCAGGCATATCCGTTTTAACAATCGTACATGCGAGATAATGATGCACCATGATAAATGCATGGGAGGTACAGGACATTCTATGTCACATTCAACACCTTTCAGACTTTTAACTAGTTCTACATACATAGATACAGCAAGTCGCATACACTACGTTATTACGTGATGCATTGTGTTCCGTCACAAAAATATTGTAATAATTTTTATTAAAAATAAAATCTGGCCTTTTCCCTCGTTCTCTTTTTTCATAAAAGACACATACATGAGAGCAAACTCACAGTAAAGAATATAATATGAAGTAGTTACTATAAAAAGTATTTACTATACATGTCTAAAGCATGTATGGATATAACATGTCTGGACGTAATTTATCAATTAACTCATCAACATTTTTTACACGATGAATCTGACGACCGTGTGGCCTAGCGCGCAAAAGTCCTGCTAATTACAAAGCCGAGTGGCAGAACAACAGGCTGTGTGTAACAGGAGTGGCAGGAGGTTATCAGAAAATTCAAAGTCTCATCCTAATAATTAATCATCTATTAATTGGCAAGAAAAGGTATGCGTCATCCTGCGAAATTACTTGATCTTGAAGAGGCGAATCTCTTTCGCGTACGTAAGTTAAACGGCCCTACTCATTATTTATAATTAATTAATATCCGCTCATTTGCATATTAATTTCCACGCCCTCAATGCCCGTACGTTGAAAATAACGATATTGTTGCACTCTTTAGGATGATAAATGCGAGGACGACTAGTGTGAAATAGATTTTAGTTTTGCTGCGGGATGCATGGAATTCATATTATAGGAGAAACAAAGATTTACGCTGTGAGACGATTAATTTTATCCGCAATGCTGTGACATCTGTATAGTATGCAAATTGTGATTGATTACATGAGAATATTTCCGAAAGCACAAGACATATTCGATGAAAAGAAATATGTATCCTTTAATTTCAAATATTATCATGATGTTGTAAAGTTTTAAATAATCATTAAATTCTTACCTGTTATTTATACATACGTTATTTATGACCTACAAACTATTAAGATTTTAATATGATAATTTCGTGAATTTACCATTAGTCAAATATAATGAAACGGTTTTGCATATGAATTAATTGCTTCATTTATCATACTTCGTTGCATAAATGCTACAATATAATATCAACAAGTAATATCTTGATAATATTTTAAATGCGCTTGTGTCAGTCATTTACCTTACGTTGGATTATTAAAGTAGATATTTCATCATATTATATATACAATATACTGCATCATGTATTATGTTAGAATGATGATTTTCGTATATCTAATGGTCAAATCTGCAGACATAATCGTTTTGAGAGAACACATGTAGCTCAGTTTTCAATCTGTACTATTCGCTGAAGATTTCATTATAGAATATGCTTTTTGTGAAATATCAAATCAATCGCACATTATTTGCTACTACATCTACTCTTCCCGCTAGAGAATAAGCAGACAGAAAGAGCGGCGATCGCGAGGAATTGTAAGGGAACCAACAAAGAAAAAACGCAAGAAGCTAAAGATTGAAAAAGACAGACCTACTCATATCAGTTCAGAACACTCGTAAAGCGACCAAGAAAAGGTGGAAAATTTATCAAAAGAAAGCTTCTGGATTCTGATGATACCTCACTTGTTAAAGAATTCAATCTATTATTTATTCAACTTATTATTACTTATTACATATCAGCGATTTAATGTACGCAAGTATATACATTAGCAATCTTCACTTTTTCAAAGTTATTATTAATTTTAAAATTAATAAAAATTAATATATAAAATTTGATACAATTTGTAAACGTATACTAAACTTATTAATGACAATTGTTTTAGTAAATATACAAAATATATACTTAGTAAATGTAGGAAAACAAACAATATAAAGGTGGCGCGATCATAAGTAAAGTATAGCGAGAAAAGAAATTTTGCTTTGGCTACTAGTGTGATTGGAATCTTTGCTCATTACTTTAAACATTGGCCGAAAAAGTCGCTTTATTCTATTCCTCCAATGTTCTCATGAAACCAACGTTGTACCTTAACTGCACGGACGTGTTTCACGTTGAAAGAATCAAAGGGTAGGTAGCCCGAAGGCGGGGTTGATCTAACCTTCTCCACACAGCAATTTACTCCGAAATCATTTACCCTCCCACCGTCCGTGATAGAGAGAAAAAGCCGAGCGGAGAAAGACGAAAAGAAAGGGGTACGACGAAGGGCGGGAGAAGGGGAGGGGAGGGGCATTCGAAAAATTGCGTCAGTAAATTTTCGTGGCAACTACCATCATTTACCTAAACTCCGAGGAGCTATTGTGAGGCAGAGATAGAACCAACCTCGTAGAATCACGAGGACAATTGTTTTCCCACTACAGCAGTAAGCAGAACTACTGAAGCTGTGCTAAATCGGTTCAGAGATGTACAGTAATTGTTTGCAATTATTGGCTTGCCTGGGGGCCAACTTAGAGATCACTTCGATATACGCATTACATTGTTACCATGACTATTTTCGATTTCACTCACGTCATTCTGTAGCCCTCGTCATTTATCCCTTTTTGCAATTCACTACTGTTTGCTGTAATATTATATATATTTTATATTTTGGATTGTACAATAATTGGTTTGTTAATTAAATTCCGACTTAAATTAACTGCTTAATTGATTATACTGTTACTAGAAACGTAGTAAAATTAAATTCCTGAAATTAATTTTTATGTATAATTATTAAAAATAAAAGAATAAATAATACATAAATAATTTATAAATAATATATAATAAAAGAAAATTAAAAAACCAAACAGCCCCTGGAGAATTTCTCATAAAATTTATTATTGCGATTAGTTTTCTAATATCTTTTCAAATTTTTATATTTTTGATAATTCGATGATTTATAACTTACAATTAGGTGACTTGACCAAAATAGATACTGGTAGACTAAAAATTCTTGGCCTTTCTCTCTTCTCACTAAATTTACGATAATTATAAAATTAAAAATCGATTTTTAAAGATTACAGGATTTATACAGAGATAAATAACAAAAAAAGAAAAGTAAAAATTATGAAATTGTAAAACGCAAATAGAAAGGAAAATGTTACGAAGTATATCTATATTGCGCATGTAATGTATGCTCAAATACATGTAGTAACGAGACCCTCCATATTCATAGTGTACAACATGGTCGCACAAATTTAATTTCCAAAGCCTTGCTCGCTCATCTCTTCAAATACGGTTTCCTTCCTTTTCACATTGTCTGCTTCTACCTTTTCTTCTGTAATTCTTTTCTCTATTGCAATAAAACAATATAAATAAAAATTATAATAAATAAATGTAATAAATTGAGGATAAAAATATTTTTAATATTAACAAGTACAGTAAAAAAGCTTTAAGAGTATAATGTGGTTAACACTGTTAACAGTGCGTAAGTTAACGTCATAAAAAATTTTAATTACTAATTAATAAGGTAGATACATAATTATAAAACGGACATTTTGGCTTTGCTCTGAGCTGATGCAATAACAATAAAATTCAAATAATCTCACATTCTCCGGTGAGCAATAAGTGAGTATTTCCAGGTTGGGTAATCTGAAAATAGTGTAACTTTCCGCGAGGCCTACCTTTTACTTTTCTTGTTTATAATTTTATTATCGAGGATCTTTATAGTTATTTATCCACTTACATATTTTAAATATGTAGCTGGCGAATGTTAACTGTATAATTTTAAATATATTATCTTACAAGAAAAATAAATTTTGGCGAATTTAATATAGAATTTAATATATAGAGTTAGTCAAGGAAAACGAATGGCGGTAGTCAGTAGAACGTCAACACTCTGGACTATGCCCACACTCACGCGGTACCCAAAACCAACCTTCCTTCGTCTTATATTTTGATGCCAAACCACGATCCAATAGCGTAAATTTTGGGAATAACGTATTTTGCTATACTTTTTCAGGATTACTATTATATTTTTCTCATACTGTTATTTATATTTTATTTCTTACTATATATTTGTTACTTTATAATACATTCGATATTGAGTATGAATATAATCAAAAGTACATTATATGTTTTGTACATTCTTTTATCATCTATTGAAGCGATAAAATTCTTTTTAAAATATTACATAAATATTATAAAAAGATAACTTTATTCACTTGAGTTTAACCAAATTACTTCTCTGCATACATAATTATATACTATTATATTTTATATTAGCACTATTGACTTTAATAATATAAAAAAATATTAATTGTTATAATAATGACAACATATTGAGAATATTGTATAACACTTAAAATAATTGCGTGACTTATTGACTTGAGCAGCTTGCCCCAGCACGACGCCACTGTAAGAATAATATCCTATAAGATAGGAGCGGGCATCGGGGATTTGTCGTCAACTATCTAGAATCAATCCTGTTACAGTAGTCAGTCTCTCCACAGTAAGTTAGAAGGGAGATTCACAACCTTTAGCAGCGCCAGTCTGTCGGCTGTGTCAATAGCTGATAGCATTAGCGGCACCTATTTTGACGCAATATCATATATTAGACTTCCAAAGGTTCGATTTGGGTGAGTAATAAAAGCAGGCAGATCCGAAGATTACGTCTGTGCTTGATCAGAAATATCGTACGATACATATAAGAAACTTATGGTAGTATTGAGAAAATAGTAAAGAGATGTTAGAAGAGAAAGATGATTTGGCATCACATCAAGTGCATTATATCTTTAAAGGATATACCTATATACTATATTATATATATTATATTATAAATAAATAATTATGATTAATAAAATACCGCATGCGCGTTTGTTAAAGTATTCATTTTAAATCTATAATTGTGATTGAACAAAATGTTAAAGTTAAAAATTCGTGAATACATTATATATCTTACGAAATATTATAGAAGTAATCAAAACTGTGAGAGCAGTGCTTGCGATCGATTTTCTATGTATGTGCATTCTGCATAAAAAAAAATTTCCGGAAGACTGCTGTAATAAACGTGGAATTCAAATATTGAAATAAAGGCCGTTGAATTAATACTCAATATTATGCTGGATGCTTTTTAAAGCTACCTTCGCACACTGGTGATATTACGTGTTTGAAACGGAAGAGCAAGAAACAGCTATTAAAGGTATCCAGCCACTTTTTGCCAGCGGAAATTGAACATTTCTCGATACGCGAATATTCGAAGAGCGCGATCCAATCGCGGAAAACCGAGGTTTCCGGTCTTCGACGCTGGCCGGGGGCGACGATATTTTTCCATCGCGAGCTGCCGACCCCTCTAAGCGAACCATGGCGCGGAAAATATCCAATTTGGTACACCGATTCCACGGCTTAACCGTTCGGACGTGGCCGAAGGCTGTTTTCTCGCAAACGTCATAGCTGGTCACTATAAATATGCCCGAAATAGTGATAGATATATGCATATCATTTCCTAAAATTTTCGCACAGTATTGCACAATTATTAGATTTTGCGATTACGTATTTTTGTGCATAATTAAAGCGCGACGGTGTGACTGTCGCACATCCATACATACAAATTATGATACAAATTATCAAAATTCAAAATTTATTGCATTTTCTACAGGATTAGTGTTAATTATAACGTAATATCAATATCAATAACGTAATAAAATATCAATAATTTAGCATATTTTGTTAGTATTTATCAATAATTTTTGTATTATAATATATCTATTATATATCTTAATAACTTTTAAATACTACGAAATACAAAATGCTTGGTAAATATAATGATTTTGTCTATAATAAAAACCTGAGAATTATATTTCACGGTATATAGCCTAGTGTTTTCATTTGTCAGCATTTAACAATCAGAATATATATATTGAATTTAAAAGCCGTTCAGTGCTTACTATAACGTATTCATGCAGAACAAACTTTTGCAAACAGAAACGGTTCTCCGTAGTAAAATTATGTATTTTGCAAAACGGCAAATACAATAACGCGATTGTTTTTTAAACAATTGTTCCGCGTATCACAGGTCACTGGTATTTTCGTAACGAAAGAGTTTGTTTTTTTCTCATTCTGTTTGTTGTGCAGTGAATTCCAATACGCAGTGATCAGCATATAACAACATAAACATAGTCAAAGGTATATCTTTTCAAATTTATTTCGTTAATTTACTTATTACATATTATTTAATTTTTGTCTATATTTAATTTAATTTTCTCTCTTTCTCTCTCTCTCTCTCTCTCTTTTGTTTTAAGGTAAAATAGAAATAATTTTTATTTTGTATGCTTGAAAAGAATGTTTGAAAAGGATTTTATTTATTTAGCAGAAGACAGACAGACAGACAGACAGACAGAGAGAGAGAGAGAGAGAGAGAGAGAGAGAGAGAGGACTATACATGAAGCAAAAATAAAATATAATTAAATAATAAAAAAGAACAAACAAGAACAGGAGAAGAAACAAAGCAACATAGAAAAACCAACAGATTGTTATAAGTTTCAAGAGAACTATATTTTTATTATTTTATTTAACAAACATATTTAATGTGTATCATTATTTTATTTATATGCTTTTTTTGAATTTTTACGTTCAATAATTCATATTTTTAATTGATTTGTCGTATATTTTCTAGCAATGAGGAATTATTCCATTTTGCTGTTTAAACTTTCGATCAATCATAATTCAATAATGAAAATAAAAGCTTCGTTTTCTTCACCACGATTCTTTTAATATCGATAAACGTTGTCTAAAGCTAGCTATAAAGCAAGATGTGTTGCGCAAGCCGCAAACGCGATATCTCGGAGGCTTGTTGCTTTTAATGTATGGAGAATGCGATGGATTCCGGCATCGTGTTGCAGGCATACTTAATGATATCGTGAAAGCTGCTCTTTACCGGTTCCAGTTCGCTAGCCGCCCACGATAATAGAATTCAGCTCCATAATCCTGTGCTTTACGAGTGCTGTCGGAGGCAAAGATGGCAGGCGAAACGAGGGATCTGGTGAGGAGGAGAATGAGACAAGAAGGGACGAAAGACGCGTGAAAAAACAAAGGGCGAGCGATGGGCAAGGGGCTGCGGAAAGACGATGGTAGAGAAGCTTGTTTTCTTGGGAGATAAAAATGTTAATTTAAAAATAAGGCGCTAGTTGGGATTAATAGGGTAATAAAAAGACTCGTTCCCCGAGAGCATTTTTCTTCCTCTCCTCTTCTACTACGTTTCCGTCTACCGCCTGTCTCCGGCTGCGAAATAGGATAATTTAGTATTATTGCAAATTAGGGAGCCAGAATGCCACGTTGTTTGCGAATAATAAAGGTCGTCCCGCGGGACGTCGGAAATCGGATGAAGAAGATCAAGTTACTTTCAAGGGGCTGCCTTAGACGTCGAGCGATGATCAATGCTATGATATCACAAGAGGACACTCCGCATATCGGCGAAACTTTGATAAAGTCGAACATATCACGTTGTGTGTACCTACACGTCAATATACACTATCTATTATTTCCTTTTTCCTTTTTTAATCTATTTATTTAATATTATATGATGTTATTTATTTTGCGAGATAAATGATATGAATTTGTTATTAGAAACATGAGATTAATATTTAACGTAATGCAAAATAATAATAACAGATACACATAAATCTCCGTTATTTTATAAATCCTTTATTTCGTCATTTGAAGAGAAATATCTCTATGTGTCTACATATATGATAAAGACTTATACGTGTGCATTGTTCATTAATCATTTCTGTGTCAAAAATATTTTTGATGTCTCCAATTATTATATGCATCGATGTCTGTTACATATCGAATGCAATAAGAAAATAATGTAATATATAGCAACACAATTCATTAACATAAAATTTTCTTCTTTGCAGTGATATGTAATTCGTTTAGAAGTTTGTGCATTCGACAAACTTTATTAACAAGTAATTCGCGGCTTAGCTTGGAAATATCGACACACTACAACATGATCTTATTTTGCCTATTGCGAGAACGCGTTATTGTGGTCTCAGGTGGATTTTTATATTTCGTTCGGCGAGAAAAGTTGTAACAACCCTGGCTCTCGAGGGAGCGCAGGACACGAGTCTACGGAAAGTGACTTCTTGGTCCCGATGCCACCCCACGGTACGGAAAGTATAGCGCGAGAGGTATAAGAGCAGGTAGGTAGGTTGCAAAAACGGTAGGCGAAGAAGCACAGACGAAGAAAAAGGAGAAAAGGTGACGCGGAAGAAGAACAGTTTCCGGATAGGGACAGTGAGGAACTTGGAATGCAGTTTTCGCTTGTACTTCGAGCATCTTACCCTAGGTTGCCGAAGCAGGTAGCCTCGGCTTTGTCGACGGGGTTAACTTTTAGTGCCCCTTGTCTCGTGCAATAGAGAAAAGTAGCGGATAGATATCTACGCCGACGACTCACTTTCTCTCTCTTTCGCTTTCTCTCTCTCTCTCTCTCTCTCTCTCTCTCTCTCTCTCTCTCTCTCTCTCTCTCTCTCGCTCTCTCGCGCTCTCTCATCTGATGCTCAGATGCTGCGACAAAGTATAGGCACCACGGAATACGTGGCAGGAGGGGTAACATTTTCGTGCTTCGAGAAAAGCGAGCCACGAGCTGTTTGCTATTCAGGCCGCGATCGGTGCTATCTGTTTATTCCGAAACAAGCGCATCTCACGAAACAGTCTGCCCTCCCTTTCCCCACGCCCGGCTCTTTCCCGATCCGATGTGGCGTATCCTCCCCGCTTTTTCGTACCTGTCTTTATCTATCTATCTATCCGCCTCTATGTCTCTTTATTTTCGTCTACCTGTCTCACTTTGCTGGCCGCCGTATCTCTCTTCCCGCAACGCCCCACGCTCGCATGCCTGCCTACGTTTCTCTTTTATAAAATTGATCGCACCGACGAAACCGAAGAAACACGTAGTATGGGGCGTAACACGAGAATATAGGGTGGGCAAGCACGGAAACGTCGACCGGCTGTGACAGCAGATGGGTGTCGCCGAGCACCGGTCTGACCAGACATCGATACTCACCACTTTGACACTCGATCGGGGAATCCCTCGAGACTGTTTGAATCACGTGATTCGTATGATATGGTAAATACATATCTTTCCTACCCGTAAATATTAAACCGTGAAGTATTAAAAATGTAAATAGCTATTTATTATATGCACACGTATTCTATATAATATTCATTTGTTGTTAATACTTGTGCTAAATGCGATTGTATTCTTTACAATTTGCGTTTTGTGTTTTATATAATATTTATCAAAGAATTTTACTATTATAGTGTTCACTATGTTATTTAATAATGTAAAGCATAATTGAATTATGCATATGTATAAAATTTATATGAAATCATAAAATATATCTCTGTATTTTATATTTAAAACGCAATTATATGACGTATATTTTTTTAAGCTATATCACGATGAAAGTATGACATAATTATATACAATGTAAGAAATCAAATTCTAAATATTAACAAAAAAAAGAAAATCTTTAAAATTTATGAGACGCTGCCTTTGTATTTCTGTATCTCGGTTTTCTGTATCAATGATGTATATCCATCTTTGTAGACATTTTTCGTGCGCGACCGAAAGGAAACATGAAAAATATAGAAATACGGAACGTACGAATGGCCAGTCGGTAGTTTTTACGGACCAAGCATCGAAACCTAACTATCGAAAGACGAAAGGAGCTAAACTTGTCCATTGAACTTGTAAGAAGCCACTGGAAGGCCACGCACGTGACCGGAGAGCCAAGCACGCGCGGTGAAACTATTGTCCGCGTCCTACAAAGCTGCACAGAAGCGATGAGAGTACGAAACGCGGGATAGAAAGAGAGGAAAGTGGTTGAGAGAGAGAGAGAGAGAGAGAGAGAGAGAGAGAGAGAGAGAGAGAGGCAGAGAGAAAGGGTGAGAGAGAGAGAGAAAGAGAGAAATTCGCTTCCTGGCGGACAGAGAGCTCACGTTCTGATTAAATTCTCAGGGAATTTAGGTGATTCCAAGTAGATTCGATTGAAGGCATTTCATAGACGAACAGTCACGAATAAGGGGCAATAAAGGTGCGTTTGTCAGGGGGAAAATATCCGAGCTTAACACTCTGTAGCATCGCTTCGTATCCGTTTAACAGAAATTTCCAGCATACCGCGAATGCTTGCAGGCTTGTCTTCGCGAAGCTGTGATTACAAGTTTTTAAGTTGGAATTTTATATTCTTACAAATACAAATAATGTAATAGCTTCGTAGTTAAGAAAAATTATCACTTCGACAATTATATGGCCATATAGTAGCGTTTCATTACGTTTATTCGTTTTATGTCACTAAAGAGAGAATGTTATAAATCGTTTCATTCTCATTGTTCTTAACAAAAACTAGCAATTGTTTCGCTTGATTTTTCGTTAGACTTTTAAATTTAGGCAGAGATTTCAGACTGCCGTATAGAGATCTGTCAATACGGTTAAAAAATGGCCGAGATATATGTCCACACGGGCGTTTTACGCAAGTCAGTGATCACGTTCATGCCGATCAACCTATGGAAAAAGAATCGTTTTCTTTATCACTCCCGATGGACTATCGCGATGACAGGTTATAGAATAAAAACGGTCGGCCGAACGAACGGCCGTGCAGGAATGAACAAATAGCTGACATTCAACCCGGGAGAACGTAGAAAACTAAATCAATGGACCAACCGAACTTGAATACACCCACGATCGGAACTGGGCGCTATATACACGCTTTCACGCAAGGAAAAGCCGTGTATACGAAACAATCGATGCCGCTCGCTGTGAATCATGCGAACGGTTCTAACGATGACGCGAGTGTAAAAAGGTCACGTCAATCCGTTGACGGTTGAAAGGGATGTGAAATATGGGTTTCAAAAGAAACCGCGCGCTAGGCGCGAGCGCGTTTATTTTAATAAACTTTGCCTCCTTCCTTTTTTTCCGCGACAGAGAAGCCTCGGTATAACAAAAGTTCCGGCCGAACCCGAGCCCATCATATATACTTCGTGTTTGTCGGGAATCTGTCAGAAAGATAAACAGGAGCAAAAACCTGACACTAATATTCGTGCTTGCGCGGTAATTGGATATTGCCTGGCTGAACTAGAATTTTAATTTCGCTAACTCGCGCCGGATCGATACTGCCGTTCTCCCCTTCGGTCCAGCGAGCTGCGGAATCCCCGAGCGAATTATTGTTCGTACTGCAAACTTCGGAACATTTAATCCAAATTCACGCGAGAAAAGTTTCGAGAAAAATGAGACGACTTAGAAGAACATTCTCCCGCGCTGTACCCACTATTTTCACTCTCGTTCTTCTTTTCTCGTTTCCCCTTTCATTTTCACGTTTCAGTATCATTCCGTTTCCTATTCATCCACCATGAGATCCTCTTCTCTATCCTCTATCCTCTAGTTGTCTCCATTTTTTGCTCTTACGCCATTCTCCGCCGGCGAAGTGAGCGCCGCGTGAAAGCTGAAATATGCTGACTTTTACAGACCGATGCAAGGGCAGACGAGAAAATGAAGGACGCGGAGGGACTAGACCACAAAGGCTGTGGTCGGCTTGATTTTACTGGCAGACGTGTCCTCGGCAATTATCGAACTTTTAAAGTCCGAAAGGGCCTCGTTACTTGTTACCTAGCGTCAGACACGTTTATTGTAAAAGTATCGGAGTTTCATACACGTTGTTCGTACACGCAAATAAAATTACAATTACACATATTCGATTTATCCACATCTGCAATTAAATACATCGAAGAAGGAGAATAAATTGAAAATATATTGTTTCGAATTAACAAAAAACTGACGTGGAGAAAATTATTCAGTAACGAGAATATTATAACTTGAGTTTACAAATTGCTTTCTTAAATAATAAATTTTATAATTTATTATGTATTGTTCTCAAAAAGGAAATACTTTTTATCTAACAAACAATTAAAGATCACGTTTATAAATAGTTTCTATATTTCTAATATTTAGTCTCGTAAAAGATACGTAATTTAGATTACATTTTATCTCTTTAGTAATCCAAATAGGATTCTCATCATAGACCTGTCGTTCTACTGTGTCTTACGTACCGTTATTAATTCGCCTGCCTCGGCGAATCTAAGCGCGAAATTCCACGCTTGAGTAGGTAGACAGAAATATATACATGTGCGACGGAATGCGAACGTCCCTAGTTTGCAAACTAATCGACAATTCTCTCTTCCGAGTGTTATATGCATGGGCGTGGGTTGAAGCGGTATGGACGGTTGGCCCCGGGCGAGATGCATGCATATTTGGCAGCCGGGGCAGACTTGTACTCCGATATACCTTGTACCAGTAACGGTTCGGTAACGGCCCTGATATGCAAATATATTCATTACGTACCTCGGCCATATCCCCTTTAACCTCCGGCTCCTCCGCGATGGCCAAAAACCACGGCGGTAAAGGCGCAATCGTGTCGGCCGAAAGCAAAAAGACCACCACCCCGCATGTATTCTACGACTGTCTTATATTCTAATGACACTGCGTCAAATAAGCGTACGAAATTGTCTTTTTACATAATCTCAATGGAATGGGATATAGACAAGAATTTTTATTAATAGTTCGCGTATAGTTAACGATATGCATTCTTTAAATACACCGATGATATCAAACGAGAAAAGAAAATTGTAACGTTATTATTATTAATATCATTAAAATCGTGATTGATTAATGTATATTGTTAAAGTAGCAATATTTCTATTAAATTCGTACGAATATAAACGGCCAAGTTATAAATTGCTCACACTTTAGGAGTCTAGTCACGGTACACGCACGAAGTCGAACACGTGTTCACGAGTAGTCTGGAAATGGTGTGTGAGCGGCTAGTAAACTTTGACGCGAAAGCCGCATACACACCAACACGGACATGTGTTTGCGTTTATATCGTAGCAAAATTTCCTCAAGTTTCTCACTTCTATATATTGAGAACTATTTCATATAATTCATTTAATTCGCGATATTTTATCAATTATTGGAAATAATATATAGATTTTGGAAGAATAAGTATTTTACTATACAAATCATGTATAGTGAAGGATAAAGAAATATTTTATGATAAATCAAATATTCTTATCATATCGCTTTATTAATATGCAAATATATTTTTGTTTGTAAATGTAATTTTCAAATGTAATTTTCAAATAATGCATCTTGTGATTTTCTTCTCTAAAATAGGTCAGTATATTTCTGCTGTTACGGTATATTTCTGCTATTATGCCAAACACGACATGCGCCATTGATTTCTAGATCTGATTTAAGTAAAACACGATGGCGCATGCACTCATCGTTAATTTTGTCATACGTGTACACCGAAACGAATGCAAGTATCGAAATATATCGAGGGATAGTTTCTCTTCAATTGACCTAACGGCATTGCGAATAGAGAAGTGATGGAAATGCACGAAAATTGAAACGAGGAGGCGAGAACCTAGTTTGAGAAAATCAAAGAGAATTGAAAATCTACTTTCTCAAGCGATGTTCTGCACCGCGTAGCTTGAAAAATCTTCTCTATTGTTTTCTTCTTTTTTGCTATTTCTTTATCGGGCTATCCGTCCCGTCTTACGATGTTGTGCGCGAATACACGTCGCGCCGAAAGAAAGTGGATCTTGTGCGAGAAAATATCTGTAAGCCGATGCTTAAAATAGTTCGTGCCAAAACTCGGAAGGAAGCCGAAGCAACCCGTACAAATGTTTCACTTCAGAACTTTACACTTATTGAAGATCCCGAACTGTTGCATTGATGCGTGGAAAAGAAACAAATGACGTAATTTATTTTTATTGAATTGTATTTTATACGGCGTATCAATGTTCATTTCGGAAAAAAGGTCATTACGTCGAAAGAAAATGCCATAAAGCGTGATATGCAAATTTAATTTTTATATAATATAGCGCAGTGTATATATTCATTCATCATCTTTAATTTTATTAAATTAAATTGAACCATGTGTTTATTTGCACTAAATATCATATCCAGTGTCTAATAATGATAATAATAATTTTATATATTTTAAGCATGACATAACGACTAACATTCCGTGTACATTTTTAAATTACATAATCGGAAAACGAATACCTTATCGTGCCGTTGAAATACTCTGACTCTACGCTAGCGATGAGGAAGTTCTGGATGAAACTTTTTCACTTTGCGAGATAGTTCCTGCCGAGTTAATAACAATATTTCCGAGTAAAGTTTTCTATTTACAGAAACTGTAAGAAATTTAGAAAGATCTTGGTATATATAAATGTTAGGATACGAGATACGAAGGTTTAAAGTATAAAATTATTTAATAATTTGATTTTTTTAAGTAAAAAGAGAGTTTTAAAAATATGGTTATAATGTATATTTTGTACGAAAAATTTTTTTATTAGTAAATGTCCTCAATGCGTTTTATCTTTATTCAAATTGAGCATTCAGCTTGAGCATAAAATTGCATTTTTATTTCTATGTTTAATGGAAACAATAGTTTTTCTAAATTCTTTCGCATTGTGATTACGCGCAATCAATTGTTCGAATTGCTACTATAGCAATTTGAATCTTATTTATCGTAAAATCTCGTCGGTTATACGCTCGTAGTCTTATCTACATCCCAGCTGCGCTTCGTCCCGGTTTCGACCATTGGGAGAGAAGTCGCTGTGTGCAGAAGGGAATCTTGCCCAAGCTGCCGTCGGCCCCCCGAGGGAGTTTCGACTAATTTCCCGTAGGTCCAAGTCGAAATAGACCGTTAACACCCCCGTAGAAGTGTAGAACACAAATGTAAGACGACCGACGAGGGAAGGGAAGCGCTAAGGGCGAGAAGGACGAAGAAAGATGGAGAAACCGAAGCGAAATGATGCATAAGATAGCTACAGGGTGAGAGAAAAGGACAGAGCGAACGAATGAGTGGGAGAGCGATGTAAAATAAGGAGGAAGATCGGGGGAGGAATTCCAGTAACGAGACGCGGCGAGGAGAAATTCTCAGGATGAAGGAGTGGATAAAAGTGAGGAGGGGCCGGGTGTCTCCAGTCAAACTGAAACTTGCCCCTTTGACTCCCGGATTGCGCGTTCCTTTCACCACCGTTCACCCTTCCCGTCAACTACCCGTAACGACCGGAAATTTGGAAACTTGACACTACGAAGCAGATTGGCATGGTTCTTGCGAGGTCACTTCGGAGTTTCTCTACCGGACATCACTTTACCCGCGAATGAAATTGTTCTACCGTACAATCCTGTTGTCGCTCAACTACGCTTTCTCCACCATTCATTCTTTGTTCTTCTCTCTTTTTCTTTATCTCATTTAATTCTTTATTGTCATTTGTCATTCTCTCTCTCTCTCTCTCTCTCTCTCTCTCTCTCTCTCTCTCTCTCCAATTTTAATTTTTTATAGTTATGTATGTTGATATGCACAATCTATAACGATGTATGATTATTTAAATAGTACCTATAAAAAGAGAGAAAATGACGGAACTAGAGAGAGAAAGAGAGAAAAGCAGACAGAGAAAAGAAAAGCATCGTATGTCCAAAAGAGCACTTTATAGCAGCACGATGTAAATACAATGGCACTTGTTATACCCGCACGCCGCGCCCTCCCCGGGCTTTTGCACCTTCTCTTGCATAACTGGAAATTTTGCATAAATATACTATAACTATTGTTTCGCGAGAGCCATTGGTGAGAGCGCGTCTGGTTATTTATGGTTGTGGGTTAATGAATTTCTCCTTTCAGACTCGATTTATTGGCTAATCAGCCTTGCTCGATGCCAACTTTTCTTCGCAAATAAGTTATAGCGGAACCGCCAAGTGAAAGAAAGTACGGGGGGGTTTGAGACTGTACAATCACTTTATGACAGGAACGCTATTGAATTTCAACTTGTTCCGTTATTGTTAGCTCTTTTTTAATAAGTTAGAAACGATGATGAAAAGGATGAAGGATCGTAACTTCGCCTTAAACTATAAAGTTATATTGTTTAATTCTTTACAATTTTTTAGTATCAACCATGTACATATCTTCCAAATTTTAGCACAGACATTCTAACTTGTGACTTTGATGTGTATGTTATTATTTTTAAGTATTTATTGTACAAAAAGAAATTAAAATTTTTTTTAAAAAAGCAAATTGTAGATATATATAAACGAGCATATATTTGATGACGACGCGATTGTTACATGCTTTAATGCAAAATTGCGCATAAATAGACTATTACCTCTGAATCTGCGAATACCATCAAGCTATTTAACTATCGCAATAACCAAGTCTCGCTTTAGACATTACAACGCGGTCAGAATTTTATTCACGAAATATCAGGAAACGTTTTACGGCTATTAAACTGCGATCTTGAGAAATTAACCTTCCATGACTCAACCGTTTTCGCACTAATATCCCACAGATACAATTTTGTATTTGTTTAGAAAAGCGTGTATGTAGCCGAACGTCGTGCGCTGAAAAAAACGTCTTATATTTTTTAATAATCACTAAGTATTCTGTTTTCAATAATCACGGTTTTCATATACGGTCGTCCTTCTCTTCTTAAAGTGTATATCACCTTTACGCAATTTTGTTGGCGCTTTACTTATACTGTCGACCTTATTTTCAGTCGAGCTCAAGAGATATATTTAAGTTATGCACACAAGGTGTCCCAAAAATCGCGCATTTTTTAACAACCACACGAGTTATTTGAAACATTTTGAATAAACTTTTAAAAAGACTATCGACCAATATCAAGTTAATCAAATATTTAATAAAGATATAAACTTTCTATTGTTTACCTTAACAATGATTAATAATTTAGGAAAGATATATATTCAGAGTTATAATTATAAGTTCTGAAAAATCAATATACAATAAAGATTCTTTTACTTAGATCTTTATAATTAATTATCTGTAAAATTGTGTTGTAAATTTCGCAATGCAATCTTTTATCTTGATATCTTGAGATATATATTTTTGACGCCCGTTACGTCTTTCATTTTAAACAGTAAGCCGTGTACCTCGTCGTTGTATCTTTTGCGAGACACTGGCAACGGTCGAGGGATTTTTAGTCGCGGAATCTCCGGTGTCGTGATTTGTAGGTAACGGTTAACTCATTTTCCTTGCTCATTCTCTTTCGCTCGTAACAGATTGGCGCCGGAGAAATCCGTGCTGGTGTAAGTATTGTCCTCCGCCAATTCGTCCGGTCGCTTCCCACTGGTCTTGTCACGGACGCACCAGAAATTCCGACAACTTCCACCAGTCTATTTTCGCCGATGCTTTTACTCGGATTTTGGGGTAGAAGAGGAAATCACGTTTGACGAGAAACAATTTCTGCTCGCGTCCGATAACTACGGCCTGTCGTTTTATTAAGGCGCGGTGCCAGCGACGCTTTATGGCTTCATTGTGTATAGGGTGTAACGGGCCAGCGTTCAATATCATAAAAAAATATTTCTACGATCGGTAATCATATTTCGAATGTGCCGACCGTCGCCTGTATGCAGGCGCCTATAAGACGTTGACACAAATGATTACGTTCGCATTTGACGCGGGTTATTCTAGGAAAGCGGGAAAGTAACTCAGACTCTTTGTGCGTGTGCGTGTTCATTGAATCAATATGTTCTTTCAATCATATTTCTTTGCAATTTTGATTGCAATTAAATTATTTGCTTAATTATATTATTATTATGGCGCAATATTTTATACCATATTTACATAAAAAAGAATATTTTGCGTTATTAATTAAATAGCAAATAATTGACAATTAAATCAATGTTACTGGCTTGGTTTTAATTACAATTTATCATAATTCATCACTTGGACAGCAAAATGCGGACTTAAATTATTTGCTCCATTCACGGATTAAACTTGCAATCTCAAACGTCAAATGAAATTGTTGAGACGAAAGGAATGGCAATATGCCGCCGAGATTGCTAATTAATAAAGATCGCGTTAACTCGAAAGAGCGTATTATGCACGGCAGGCCTATCGGCGAGTTGCTTTCTCTATTTTCAGCGTGTTAATTGTCAGCACTCACTGCTGGCACACGTGCGGCGAAACGCTTGGCTATTCATGCAAACAGTTTTCGAAAGTTTAATCGGTGCATCCGCCGGGTGAGCCGTACGGTCGTATGTTTGGAGTTCATGCGAACAGCCGAGAGAAATAGAGAGGAAGGGAGAAAGAAGAAAGGGAGCGGAATGGTCGAAACGAAGAAAAGAGACAGAATTGGAGAGTTACGTAGATAGAGACGAATGAGCGGAACGAAGGGGAAACAACAGCGAGCTAGAGCGAGATGCGAAGGTCGCGAAAGAAGGAGGTACGATGAATCGGGGGGGGGGGGAGCGAAAAAGGGAGAGAAAGATAGGAGCGAGAGAAAAGTTGTTATCTACCTCACAGGTGGTGATAAGGCCGCGATTTGTTTCCACGTGAGCTTGCTAGGCATAGATTAAAACTGTTTAAGCCCTGGCCATCCCCGAGAGGCGCTGTTTCTCTACTCGAGTTTAATCTAACACCACCGTTCCCTCGTGGTATCTATCCTCCGCCTTTCCAAGTTCGCTCACCATCGCGGCACATACCAGACGATATTTACGCAACGACATTTACGTTTAATGCATTTACGCAATCCAGGTTATGACGGAACTGGGCGAAGATTTTCATCAAAGTTCTATAAAAAACGTAATCATATATCAATTGGGACGTAATGATGCGTCGATCACAATACGAAGATATCAACGCGATGCAATTTCGTTTCGTTAACTCAATCGAATCGTCGGTCGAAGAATCAACAGTAAAAGTTATTTAAAGACAGTAATTTGTCGGAGTTTATTGTGCTATCTTTAATGTAATTTCCCAATAGTTTTATCGAGTGTTTAGTATCTATGCAATTGCATGCAACAAACAGTTTAGTCGAATTAAATACTGCATCTATGCACGCATACAACACGTGTGGTACATGGAACAAAGTTAATTAACAAGATTTGAAGATGTATATAAAGACTTAGTTAAAATTAACAAATAAATGTTCAGAGTAAAACTATAAATAACCTTATAATATTAAATGTCTTTTACATACATATATTAATACTTGCTATAGCTGTAAAATCCATTAATAATTTTATATGACTCTCGAATGACTTTCTATGTCAAAATATAACTAACTGAAATATAAATGATATTCTCTCTCTCTCTCTCTCTCTCTCTCTCTCTCTCTCTCTCTCTCTCTCTCTCCCTCCCCTCCCTCTTTGTCTCTTTTTATAATAATTTATTTACGTAATACTTCATATATAATAATTTAATACATATATACAATATAGTTTTAATATTGGTTAAATAAATAATACACAAAATATGGAGATATTATGAGATATTGGACGACAATTAAATGTATGTATGTACGTGCAGTTCTCGAGCTTACGCAATGTCGACATATTGCTTGAGAAATAATGGCGTTGGAAGCGTCAAAGATGATGACGGAATAAAGGATGCCTTTCACCCCACGAGAATTTTAGCCCTTAACCCGCCCCCGCACCCATTTCCTCAATTATGAGGGTTAGAATCGATGCGGTGATGCGCAAGGGATGTTTCCAATTATCGTTAACTGTCCGCGTAGACGAGATATATAGCGTCGTATCGACACGCGCGTCTAGAACCTATAATATACTTAACTGAATCAGTTCTACGTAGTAAGTAAATTACTTTAGACCAGATAATTTGCATTTTTGCATGTTTATAACGAAGTAGGTAAACTTATAATAAAAAAACGCAATCTTTAAATTAAAAGATTTATATAAACAAAACTTACTAGATATATGAAGTATATTAATGATTATTAAGATATTAAATCTAGATATATAAATAATTAACTATTAATATGAAGTACATATAAAGTATATTAATTATATAATTTTATTTCCTTATTTTATTTTTATTTTGTGTTTTTTTAATAAGTATTAATGTATTGCATATATAAATTTTGTATTTTGTTTTTTTGAACATTGCGAACATATCTAATTTGAATATTCACAATAATATTAAATAGAAGATACCGTCGTCTGTCGATAACGAGGGAACAATGAAGTGCGTTTTACATACACTTCAACTGCAATAAATCAATCCTAGGCTTCACTTCTCCCTCATTTACCCCTCCCTTGGCTTTCGCGATCAGACATGCGATGTAACAATTACTGTTCGCACCCAGCGTCATTCATAATATCTATCACCCTCGAACTTAAAGGGGAACAAATTCCAATGCTGTAATCGTTCTTCCATCCAATGAATGTGTCATAAAAATATGCATCACCCTTAATCCTATTTTATCGAGAGAATGAAAATATTTGGCTTACAATCAATAAATATTCAACGACATATATCGTAAAGAAATTAAGCTCGCATAGTTTACATATGGGAGAAAATAAGATTCTTAAATACCACGAACGTCGAGATTTCTGCTTTGCTAATTACACGGCGCTTCGCGGTTCTTATGAGCCTTAGTAGGTAGATAGGTGGATAGCAATAAATTCTAAGCAGCGTAGGCAACGACCATAACGAGAGAACCTGCTCCTGAGTTAGCAAGGAGAATAATGTTAGTAGGTACACAGGTGATGTAATGGGTAAACACATTTCTACTGATGTATCCATATATGCGAACGTGGACAAAGAGCTAAAATGCAATGTCGTAGATCTCGAGGGAAGTGTAACTATTAATTATGAAAGATCTCGGTAAACTCATTAAAGATTACAAATTCGGGAATCTTTTACCGGATAATTGCGAACATTCTGCATGCAAGAATAATAGTTGGTATAATTATGAGAAATCAAAAACTTTACTGATCATGAAAGTACTTTAATTAAAACAGTACATCGTAATACTTGAATTTAATTGTTGTTTTAAAAATTTATTATTTAATATATACTGCGTTATCCATATAAAAATTGCACGAATAAAGATATTAAACTGCAAACAGATGGTAACTTTTTATATTTTTAAAATAATTTAAGGTGTGTAAATTGGTTTAAAATTTTACAATAATGTTACTTGGAACTAAACACAAGTCCGAATAAGCAATTTCATTCTTTCTTCATTTTCTCAGTTCTAATTTTCACCTTTTATGGCAGTTTGCTCTTAAATATTTCGATGAAAAAAAACAAGAGTTAAAGTGAGTGAGTGAGAAATATTTAATGTAGTGTACGACCAACTACGCCACAGGTGCACGACAAGAATGGGATCCGCTGAGCGAACATTGACTTGTCTATCTCTGATCTTGCTGCAAAATTAATGCGGCATTTACCATAATGGCTTGAAATGACCTGGAAAGGAAGCGATGTATGTTGTCGTCTACGAAAGTTGTTTCGATTGATTACACACGCATGATCCATGACAACCAGTCACAACACAAGTACACTATATAACGAGACAACTATTAGAGACTATTTATGAAAGGTGAACCAGAAATAACACACCTTAATATACGAACCGGTAAAAATACTTTTAGAAACTTTCTTTTATATTACATAGCGCTACATAATTAAAAAGAAATGTTCCAAAACAAATAGATTAAACAACGTGCTTGTCGATTTATAGGTAAATTGACGTAGACTTGCGTTAAGTAGTTTACGTTATACACGTTCTGTAATAAATGTCAATGTTTGTCACTGTTAACATCGATTCAGTAGGTTCGCGAAAAGAAAAAAAAGCAAGAAGCGTTATGTGCAGACAAGTATTGTTCCGGATTTTCATGAATTTTTGCGATTACGCGACGTCACGTAAAACACATCCCATTTCGCGAAAATTGCGTTAGTTGGATTAATCTGGTCGCAGAGCGGATGCCTCTCTTTTATGACACGGCGTCGCTCTAGGAAACGCTCGGAAAATCCCACGTGCGGCGCTCGTCGCATGTTGTATACAGTCGGGGACCCTTAATAAATCTCCAACGCGGCTCCGAGCGCGTTCTCTCGTCCTGGTGGATTCCGGCAAATAATCTGGCCAAGTTTTAATTATTCCTATTTTCGCATCCGCCGACCGGTCGCGTCGGGCCGCGTCGCATCGCAACGGAGGCACAGGCGCACATTCCAAGATTTAATTATGCAAATCGCGAGGCCACTAGACAAAACCAATATTTGCTCGAGTTCTTAGATGGGGACGAATCTCGCAAACGGTCGGAAACAGTCAAGCGGAGGAGTGCGGGTTAACGGAAATGACACAACGGCGAGTTAGGTAGAATTCCACGATTCATAATCAGGAAGACTCATCTCCCTGGGTAAATGGAAGCGTGTAATATTTTTCTCTTTCTTTCGTCCAAATTTTTTTGCCATGATAAATACGTTTTCTTCGTGCGGAATAATGGGCAGCACGCTAATTAAGGCTGTCCATCAACGTTTCGACTTTTCCTAGTTAACAGAACGCGGATTATAACTTAAGCTACGATACCGCATATCTGGATTAATGCTTTACGAACATTGTTTGCGTGTTGTAGAACGTCCTTATTATTTTTCGTTATATTCTTTTATTTGAACGGAAGAACAGAGAGAGAGAGAAAGAGAGAGAGAGAGAGAGAGAGAGAGAGGGAGAGAAAGTATTCTAAAATACATTATATTAAAATTAGAAAACAAGTTAGAAAACAGAATTAGAAAACAGAAGTTCAAATAATTTATCGACAATATTCACACTGTTTAAAAAAAAAACTGTCTATTTGCAATATAATTATATAATAAAATTATATGTCAGTCTTTTCCACAATACAAATATAAAGTTTTACAGAAATTTGTAGTTTACGAGGGTCATAACGGATGTGATATATAATATAGTAATTATATAAAAATTACAATAATTAAAAAACTAATAATTTTAGTAAAACGTTACTCTTACAATATTTATTTTTTCCATTGAGTTCTATTATAAGATATTTAAAAAAGAAATCGTGATAAAATGATTGAGATGTATAATTAGAGTTACAAAATATCTTTCTCTTACTCTAAAAGCAAAATTTAACGTAATATTGGAAAATGTTAAAATGTTTTCCAATTGGATGCATCATAAATTACATCAACTAATATGCGCAACATTGTAACCTCCATTATGCAAGCCTAGATTAAATGCAAATAGAAAGCCGCCTCTATATTTATCTGTTGCAGATCTCGTTCCGGTACTTGCGAACTTTTGTAAAGTAATTTAACTTCCATAAAGGAATAATTTTATCCATTTGTTCAAAAGTTTATATAAGTGGCTTGAGTAAAATGGATTCGTAGCAGTAACATTGATAGATATTGTTAGGAAATAATATTTTTATCAAGAATGTTTGAAAATTATTCAATTTTGAAAATAAACTCTTTGATTAGAAAGATAAAACAAAAGTATATGAGCGTTATGAATTATTTTGATTATGTAAATGCAAAACTTAGAAGAATTTAAGTTACAATAAACACGCGTTTGATTGGTGACTGCATATCACAATTTCAATAGTAAATAGAAAATCAATCGACAATTATGCAATAAGCAAATTTTAAAAATCAATATAACAAAATATTATTAAAAACGATAGCGTAATAGTTGCCGTGAAATTTGTCGCACCGCATCTCGAGATCGTTGGTTAGCGTGTCTTCGTAACAATGGCCGTAATGACGATCCTCGGGACTATTATTCATTATTTTTCCCCTGTTCCTCCATGAAATCTCTAATAACGGCGGCTGCGCGAACCGTAGGAGTTTAAAAGCCCGGGCTGTGATAAAAAAAGAAAAGGCGGCGGTAGTCAAGCAGGTAATGTATCCAGTTAAAAGTTTTCCAGGTTCTCTCTCTCTCTCTCTCTCTCTCTCTCTTTCTCTTTCTCTCCGGAGAGGGTGCAAAACTTGTTGGGGCGTTACGAGGTAAGGGGCCAAGGTGCTAGTAGAGGCTAGAGATTGTGCATTTGTTATTCATGGAGACCAACGCTTCAGTTGACTTTAACATTTCGTTGTACGGAAAGTGGCCGCACCTTTCGTCGCGGTTTGCGTCCAGGTGATCCGTAGAAAAAAAAACGTGAAGAAGGGTCGGCTAACTTAGTGATAACCGAGGGCTTTTAAACAAAATTTCGACCGTCGCGATCGATACACCAATCTCCATGTAAAGCCGGATGGAAAACTTTTACGGTACGCTTATCTCCTTTGAGCTCGTAAGAACCATCTAAACCGTTTCGAGTGCAACCAAGGGGTTTGAAAATAATCTATTACTCCTCAGTTTCTCGGCAGGCTTCCATTTAGCAGTCGCGTTGAGGCAATGTTTGTATATTTGTACAGACATTTTGGTGCAAATGCAAACTGTACAACAAATGACACATTTCGTGCTTGCCTATTTATGATATTAGCATTAATATCGTAATAAATTAATGCGTATCGTAATGTAAGTAATATGATATCAATTAACAGGGGAGATACTACGTTTAATAACAATAATAATACAGTAAACAAATAGCGCAGTAATGAAGTCCGCTAAATAATCAGTATTTAGCGGACATTAATTGTTTTGTTTAATGCACCATGTATATTAGTATCCGCTAAATATATTAATGGTGCATTAGAGGCCGATATCAACTATAGGCTAATTTTCGAAATTATAATAATTGTTAATATGAAAGTTGAGCGTTATAATGTTCCAGACATAATACATGTCAAAATTATTTACTTTTTATTTTATTGATTTTTAAATTAAGATACAAAGTAGGCATTTTTTATTGTAGGAATTATTTTATTAATTTCTCAATCGCTTTATTTTTATCAAAATAATACGACAAATAAGGCAAACGATTTTATTATGATTATACATTAATGGTAATATATAACAATTGCATTAATAAGTCATGAAACAACAGATTTTGAGACAAATCGTATGTAGTTTTGTTATTAACTGTTATGCAATATTAATGTCACGCGCAACGTTATAGTAGTCATGGCAATAATGGATCGTAAATAGTAAATGACATAAAATCGGTAATATTTAATTTTAGATGACAGCGCATAGCGCCAGTCAATTATTATAAACCCATTCCACTCGATTTTTCGTAAGAGTACACACGCGATTTTCAATGGACAGTTGCTGTCGATATTCCCCCTCGTACATCTTCCCTCTGCGCTCCAAAAACGAGCCTGTATGAGGGGTTGGTCGAAACATGGGTAAATTGTCGGTGTGAAACGTACGAGTAACGATGAGGTGAAATCAGTGTAGCCACAATTAACACCACGGCTTGATTTTTGCCGCGTCGGTTTTGCTGTTGACACGATTGTACTCTGTATTAAAGCGCGATACGTCGGCCACGCTATGCTGACACATCGCATGTTGCGCGCCTATTGTCGAGTGTCGTCTAAGTACCTTTATTTTAATTTTTTGCAGCACCATTGGACAATCCCATTACTACTGTGAAAAAAATATAATATGAATCCCGATTGGCTCGATAAAATGTTATCGATAAAATGAGACATGTACTCAAAATACATAATATGTATCTTTCGGTCGATGATGATATTTTAATATCTTAGAACTGGAATATAAAAATAAATTGTAGGGATTTTTTAAAGGAAATTATAACTTTGATTAAAATCTCAATGAAATAGAAAAGATAACGGTTAATTCGTTTCAATCCTTTTAGAAAAGACTTTGGATATGTACGTGTGTTTTTGTGTGTAGAGATATAATTGACTAAGTAGATATTTTATTATATATAAAGGGATATCTCATTATGCGGCCTCTTAGAAAGCACCCTAAATTCTTATGTAGCGACTTTTTTACGCCACTCATAGTGCCATGAAGAAGAAAAGAAAAGCGGCGCTCAGGTGCGTTTTGCACCGTCTCAGCGATCTTACTCGAAAGCGTCGAGGGTGACGATATGAAATTCCCTCTTTCTTTTCATCTTTATCGCTTCGTAAGTTGTTCTCGTCCCTCTCTCCTTGCCATGTTCTATCAGTGAAATAGGTTCGCAGATGATATATCTGAGTTCCTGTCTCTGCACAATTTTACAAGAAACTACTCAAGCTACGAACTGTTTCGTTAATTACATGTGATATATATATATAAAAGAAAACACAATTCTTTATAATATAATATTTATCATAAGTACATATCTTAACGGTATTTTCTCAATTATATGCAAGTTGAATTATATTTGCTGTTACAAAGTAAAAATTATTGAACATATCCATTGGAATATAAATTAATCGTATTAAAATTGCAAAAAGTAAGTTTTAAAAAATAAAAAAAGTTTTAGTTTCTCAGATTGATTCAATATATATAAATTTGTATTATAGAATGTTTTTATATATGGAACTATTAAATAGTAAATTGTGTCAAGTTTATGAAATTTATGTATCAAGATATTTATATATTATGAAATATAAGTATCTTTTGCTGCATTTTACGCATAAACGTAGAAACATTAAAATATGTGGCAATTCTAAGATAAGTTGCAGTAAAACACACTCAAGGATATTAGGGGTGATGATATATCGACGTTATCAAATACGGTTCGCATGAAATATAAATTCAGCTCTTCGCCAATCCTAAATTTCTATGCAACGGCGCATAAACTACCAACACAACCATGCATTTATGGATCACCATCGCACGATATAATCTGTATTCACGGTTATACCGCAAAGTCGATAGAACTGGAAGTTGGGCGACGGGGCAGGAGGATTGTGGCTGTTGCGGGAAGCAACGTAAATCGTCTGTCCAGACTACGAAAGTAAGACTGTATGAACACAGAATCATATTAAGCATAGACGAAGTTTGCCACGGCTTATGTTACGCCGTGAAAATTCTTTTTCTAAAATTTTCATCCTTTCTGTGATATATCTGTGATATTCTGTGATATATGCGTATATCCATTCTATAATCTTTTGTGCACATTTTTCATTGCATTGAACAATAACTATGAATGCTGGATTTTAGAAAGATATGAGATTAGTAATTTTAAGCACAAAAAGAAAATGAATAGAAATGAATAAAATATTTTAAAAAGTGTGTTAAAATATTTATAGATATCAATCTATATTTTATAAATATCGATATTTATTTAAAAATATCGATAAAATATCGATTAACCCATGATCATTGAATAATTTCGATGCCCATTCTAAATTTTCACCAAAAATTCGGCAATCTTAAGTGTAGTTCAGCTTTCTCATAAATTAAATTATAAATAAGAGAAATCGTTATAAAATATATTTAATCTCTTGTCAGCTAGACGATTATGTAAGTATAACTTTGAAGATCAAAGCAAACACAACAAGGAGCGAATACGCCACACGATGTTTACATTAATTTGTCACGTTAGCGAGAAAATCCATTAAAAAACGCGAGGGCTTACGAAGTTACACAATCTGGCGTGTCTCGGAGTGGGCGTAACTCACTGCTGTGTAAGGCGCTCGGGTTACATCTGTTATTCCGTCGCGCCAGCCAGGCGGAGGGGGTGATACTGAAGAGGACAGGCGGCAGCATAAAGGGGTGAACCTGCTGGATTAAGCCGGCACAGCCACCGACGCGTACACGTCTTGCCCAAGCTTAACGGATGATTAATCTATTCGCGCCCTCCGCAAACAAGTATCTACTATCTACCTGCTCACTCACCTACCTACGTAACTACCCACCGAGAGCGCAGCACGATGGCAAAAACGACCGCTTCCAATTACCACGAAACCCGCTTGAAATCTCGCGCTAATTCGAATCAGCGCCTATCTGCGTTTTCCCTGCCGTGAGGGAGAAGCGATCGTGGGGCAGCGACGAAATTTTCGCAAACTAAATGTTGGATGCCACGTGAATCGATATCGCAACGAGAATCAGTTAGATCTTATATAATTTATATAGCAGTTTTATATTTTTAAATTAATTAAAATAATTTAATTACAAAAATGTATATATGCCTAATCCAGTTTTACTCTAAATGATTTCTTGTTATAATTCATAATATAAAGTAATGTTTGAATGCATCTTACAAATTTTACATTTTATAACTTATCGAAGTTAACGGAGCAAAAGATGTAAAATTAATTTTACAAATTGCTAAAACATCAATGTACAATATATTCGTTCATCGAGCTCGATGAACATTAGAGAAAGGGATTCTCGTACGTGTGCATATTAATCTTGCGCGTTATTGATCGCGGGACTACTTTTATCGCGGCGTTATTGTATCGGAACGGAGCGACGCGATGCCTAATACTACATTGAATCGAAACAGAGAGCCGCGCGATCGTATTGCTCGTGAACAGGAAGGCGATCAGATAGATCGCATGAATACTGCGGATGTCGTGCGGTGTCCGGACCTCGTATATATCCGTCGACGAGTCGGACAGACAGCGGACGTTCCAGCGGGACACCATCAACCCTGATTGACAACTCCATGCATGGAACTGCGCAGCCGAGATTATCGGGTCTCCAGACCGGAAGCTCGTTCTGCTGACCACCTCGAAGCTGAACCGAATTTCACCTCTCTCGCACCATGTACGATTTCCGCATGCAAAAGGGATATCGAGCGATGCCCATTCGTATCGACCAGACGGTGGATAAGGATATTTTGTGACATATGAGCTCAGCCGCCGTGAGTGATGGCTCGTTTCACGTGTCAAAGAAATATTTGAAATATCTGGCGGAAATCAAGCGTTGGCAATGTTTTTACGATAATTAGTTGCCTATTCTTTTGTTTGTTGCTAAAAGAGTGGTATGTTTGCTATTGATGCTATACATTGAACTAATCTAATTCAATAGGAATCAATTTATATAAAATTGAAAAAGTAAAGTATAGATAATGGTGTATATTCCTAAAACTAATGTGTCTATAGAAAGGATATTCACAATTTTCAATCTATTAATGCTGGATATTATAATTAAAAACAAGAAATTAGTGATTAAGAATATCCCTTGAACTGATTTGAAATATTAATTCTTGTATTTAAAATGTTTGTTTATAACACGGAAAAAACTATTAAAAAAATTTTATGTAATTATGTGTAAAGAAATCTCATAAAATGAGCGCATACAACTGCGAGACTTCCCGAAGTAGTATGAACAAATCATAGTCTGACTGTAGTAGTAGTATTTCGTCCGCTACTACTGTTTGGTGCCGATCCGCCGGCGACCCGTATTTTACTACCACGTGGTGATGCCCGCGTGCCAGGAGATATCGAGCGTTGACCGGTTGCGTCGCCGTCTGGATAATGGGCAAGGATATTTCACTGAATCTACTCCGAAAACTCGTTGCTGAGAACACGCGGGACCGAGAGAGAGAGATTAGAGAAAGTGAAGGAGAGCGTAAGATAAAGCGAAAGAGAAAGTGCAAGAGAGCGAGCGGTAAGAGGGCACCCTCCAGGTACCTGAGGATGGTTAACAGGGGGGTAGCAGCGCGAAAAGGGGGCACCAATGTCTTGGCTTGGGAGCTTCGGGGTCCTCCCGTCACCCAATCACGTCCTGGCGAAGCTCGCCATATTTCGCGGGGCGGAGCCCTCTCCTCACTCTCCTCACGCGACCGACTCAGCCGCTGTGTTCTACTATTATTTTAAACCCTTCGCCGCTCCCGCGCCTCCGCCGCCGACCCCTTTCTCCATCCAAACCCCTCTCGTTCGCCAGTTTCATCCCTCTAGTTCTCCTTACCATCTCCGCCTGGCACCCACTACGATCCCAGCCTCCTTCTCTCGCCACCTTTCCAGAACGGACCGCCAACCGTCCCCTTCCCCGCTAACGCGTCTCATGCCTCCGGGCGGAGATGAAAATTTCCAGACTCCTCGCGATCGAAACCGAATTGTTATTTCACGAGGTAGTCGACCCTCCGCCATCCGCCGACCTAACTCTCTCTTTCTCCTTCGCCCTTGGACGAATGTTGTACCTACATCGAAAGTCCCTGAAGCTTCCACTCTTCTTCTGTTCCACCATCGTCTTTCTTTATGCAAGAAATTGTGGCCTAACATTTACCAGCCCTTGTGCGGTGTAAAAATGGGTATCATGAAATTTTAAATGTGTGTGTGTGTGTTCAGTACTATTAAATTTTTACAACTATCTTTAGAATGCTTAATCACTTGTTTAAACTTTTACCTTCTTACATACTTATATGTAAAACTTCAATGTAATTTCGCATTTCAAAAATAAAAACTGTCACTTCTTATTAGATGTAATATATTCACATGCTATGTATAAAGTCAATCGAGAGCAACTTTGAAATATTCTTTAGTAATAACTAACTTTACATACATTAATAAAATATAAATTACATAAATTAAAGAAGAGATAACTGCGAATACCAACACAAAATCGCAAGTCATAAAAATGTTTAAAAGTAAAATTAAAATATGATAAATTTTTTTATAAATTTTTGTATATATAAATATACAATTTTCGATGCTAACTTAAAAATAGATTAAATATTTTAAATATGTTTCATTAAATTATTTTATGCTACTTCTCGGTATTTCTTTTTAATATTTAGTTTTAGCAAATATAATCTGCAGTGAGTGAGGATATTCACATTTTGATGATACATGTCTAGTACTAACAATGTGCCAACAATGGCATGCTACTAGCGTTCCCTATAGGGTATAGGGGTGCATGTACCGAAAATTGTAAACACGGGTTTCAAACTTTGCATGTATCTTTGTGTATTCGCACAGTAGATATAATATCCACTAATTTCGAACATACAAAGAACAAATGTGAAAATTTTCACTAATACAGTGCATTTTCATACAATAATAAATTATTCAAATTTTTTATATAACTAAATTATGCTATACTACATTTTTTGTATCTCCGAAATAATTCTGGATAAATTCTAGAAATGAGTAAGAATTTAATTTATCTTTTCTTTATATATAGATCTATATAAATTTGATTACATTTTTATACTTTAAAAGATTTATATAGAAAAGTGTATTATATAGAAAAGTGAATTTATATTTACTCGAAGAATTTATATTTTCTTTTCCGCTGGTTTACGAGTTTCCAATCATATTATATTTGCTCTTATAAAGTTGACTAATTAAATCTTAATTCTCATTAACGTGTAATTTAATTCCTTTTATTCTTATAATTGACTTTGATTCTTTCTTTTGTTTGGGTACATTTATGAAAAGTTTTAGAAATTGATTTATCGAAAGTTAGGATTACAAACGGAAAAAATAAAAAAGAATAAAATAAAGCGCACGGAATCTCTCTTTTTATTTTCTTGAAATACGTTGAATAAATAAGTATCGCATTTTTTCATTATAAATAAAAACTTAAAAAAGAAGCTTACATATTTTTTATTTAATCTAAAAGGTATATAATCTAAGTCATTTTCTTCGTTTATACGGTAAAGGTAATGATTCTATTAATCTGTCAAAAAAAGATTATTATTATTTCAAATTATAAAGCAATAAACATTAATAAGAGACTTAAAAATTTCTCTCTCTCTCTCTCTCTCTCTCTCTCTCTCTCTATCTCTCTCTAGATAGATAGATAGATTTTTAAATATAGTACTATTTAAATTTTTAATAATTGCTTCCTGAGTCGATTCAGACAGCTATGCGAGTAGACGTCGATGTGATAATGTATAAAATTAGACTTGTTAATCCAATATTAGATTACTTCCAGAAATTGTAGCACTAAAATATTTAATCTTGTTACACACAAATCTTACTTGCAACTGTCGTATGCGAGTTCTTTAAATTTTCAACGTATTCTTCGTAGTAAGGGATAAAATTATGTTTTAGCTTTAAGAAGAACAGAAAAAAGAAAGACTCTATAATTTGAATTTATACAGGTACGACGTAAAACTCCAACATGTTTATATTTTCTGTTGCACAACATCTCCTATGTTAGTAGCATCCACAGTGATAAGGAAATTATTCATATTCATATTTTTGCGAAACATGCTGAAAGTATCCGAGAATATACGTTGAAAAATAGCCACTTTATATGTTGATTAAAATTCAAGCGTTTCCCTGTTGAAAATTCAAAGTCTCCGCCAGAAAGCCAAATAAGTTCCAGGGATGCGTAATTCATATTCTTCTTTCTGTCTCCGCACCGTCTGCCGCGGATTTAACATTCAACCAAAAATCCCTCTGCATAAAAAAATATCATTGTGTCGACCGGACCGGACGGACAAACTTGGTTTACATGATATACACGTAGTAATTCAGGCTCTCGGCAAATATCCGCTTAAGAAAATTCCACGCGTTTAACTTTGTCATTCGATTGATCAAGCGACAAAATTCGATTGATGTCGTAGTCGAACAATCAATATGTCGCTTACGAAATTGAAGAGGGAATATGCGCAATCTACAGTCGAACGTAGGCAGTGTTATAACTGTACAATTTCAGCTTCGCGATCGTATATCATGAAACAGTTAATATTTGAACGTCCGGACAGATTTATGTGTGGTCGTTAACAAAGTGCTACGATCCGAAGCCTGCCTATGTAGGCATTTCGTTTACGATAATTCGTCATGAAATTAAAAAGCTCAAAGTCTCGTAAAGATAAAGATATTGTCCGCACTACGAAGAGGCAAACTCGCGCCATTATATACGAGCACGGTATGGTATAACGACGCTGCGCGACGACCAGACCAGAAAGTTAATATCTACATCACGTATTTCCCGTTCCATATCCTTCTTCTATATCTTCTATCTCCTGTATCGCCTTTGTGATCCAATACTTTGCGATTGAACCTTTTATGATTATTGCTCGCGCGAACATTCGCGGACGTGTTGATAAACCGTACAAGAAAAAATCAATTTATGTGCAATAATACGCGCTTTATATATGTATAATATAAGTATAAAAGCGATGGATATTTTTGAGAAAAGAATTATTTATTATCAAATATCTGGAGATCTTCCAGCGAGGAAGATTAAAGTTTTCTATCAGATATAAATCGATGCAAGTCAATAACCATTTTTTTGCAGTGGCATTATATAAATAAATTAAAAATCCCAAATGTTATAAGAAATGTATAACACACGTATTTATAATAATTTACTATAAATAAAGTAAATTAACTATTTTGGAACAATTTCGGATCGTAAAGAAATAATTCACGTTTCATGCGTTGGACAATTTAATAATACAATACCGATGGTGAAAGAAACATCGTTCAAAAGGGAAACGAAATTGATTTTCAAATTGATTTTCAAACCGAAACCGGAATTTCTGCAAAATGAGAAAGGTACATATGGTCATTTCCCTCCTCGTAGAGTATTTCTAACTATCGATCACGTGTCCGTTGCAAGGCAGAGTAAATTTGGAATGAATTGGATCTTTGCAATGGTTTCCGCTGCTGTCGTTGGCACAATTCATTAAGAGTAATTTAGATAATATCAGTTGGTTAGTAACTCTGTCAGGCAAAAATTATGTTTTACGGCGACAACACAATCTGTGCCAGATCAGATTCCGTCCGTTCACTCATTTACTTTTTCTACTGAGATTCACTAAATTTGGCCGTTAAAACCTTATATATTACGTGAACAAAATTAATTCTTTTCGCCACGTTGCACAAGTACGTACTCTCTCGTGAAACGCACGTAATATGAAACTCGATTGATGTAAACGTTAATGTTCGAAAATGCTTGATAACTGAATAATCAGTGAGAGAACGGACTGAGATTTAGACCAACAGGTAGAATTACTGGCATGGGAGCTTGGTTGGGGATAATTCATCGCTAATCGAACATGGGAGCGGGCAGGTGCGCAAGGGTTGGTTTTCACCCTTGCTGTCCTTAGTCACTGTTGTACGTGGCCATGCTCTATAATCGGTTGCCCGTCTTCATTTAGTGGAGTTGTATTGTGCGAATGAAATTTAATACGTTTATCGTGCTTTGTGAAAGCAGTACGTTAAACAAGATTACATTAATAAGATTAATAATTTCACAAATATACAATTATAAAATATAATGTTTCCTATTAAACGTAATTTTACAAAGTATTATAATAATTAATTGTATATATACATTATTACATTGTAAAATTTAAATTGATTTTTAAAAATTATTTTTAAATAATTCTCGCTAATGGGTGTTTAAATATTTAAATTATACTATTAAAATATAAAATATAAAATTTGAAATTTAAAAATAATACATTATTTTATGAAATAAAATTTTTGTAAAAAATGTACAGAAATTAAAATAATTTATGTCTCATTGTGTAAAAAGTCAATCAAGTATTTTGGTCGTAATAAATAAAAGTTTAAAAATTAATTACGCCATATTTAAATAGAATTAAGAATTTAATTTAAGTATGATATTATCTAATCAGATAGTATCTATGATTTTAAAGTTAAACTAAATTTAACTTTCTACGGTTTACGGATATATCCATTAACTTATAGTTTTCTACTGGGAAAACTAGTGCAACACTGGTACGCACTGAGTGCAATTTCATTGTTCCAATGTGAAAATCAATTCACATATTTTCACATTAGAACAATAAAATTGCACTCAGTGTGCACCAGTGCTGTACTAGTTTTCCCAGTAGAAAACGCTATTATAGTGTTATTTATAACAATAGAAAACGACTGATAAACACAAATGTTGAAAAAACAAACAGAATAGAAATAATAATTAATCAAATTACACCTGTTATACCTGTTATACCATATATTTTATAGATATGTGTATAAGAGTATTACACATATGGAGGCTAATACCGGTACGATAACGATTTCATTGAGTTACATTTATAGTTACGTCTATGCGCGAGCAATATCCGAAGGATTATTGAAATTAATGATCCACGCTAACTGCGCGTTATAAACTAAAATCATGTAAAATGTATGAACTCGAGCTGTGATTTACGTCCCTAATGCTTTGCGCTGCGGAGTGAAGAAAGGTAATGTTATTCATGTAATAAAAGCCGCGCCATGAATATTCAAGTGCTTAATATCAAAGTTTTGGTTAATGCGGGAAAAAGGACGAGGAAGTTATTTTTTAGAAAAAGCTCATAATAATTATATTATTAATGTGATTTTAAACAGAGCTTCAGAGCTAAATAAATGTATAATACGGCATGCAATTCATACAGTTCGTAATTCACAAATTCGAATATGTAATAAAGTTTCTGCTCACATGATTTTACGCAGCATCAATTTTGTAACGAACGACATTATGTCTCGTAAAAATCAGCTGTCTTACCTGAAACAGAAAATAAATTTTTTTTTATTTTTTACAAATTCCTCAAAATAAACTTACTGTTATTTAAAATTATTAAAACAAATAATTTTATATAAAAATTAAAAATTAAAATAAATTATATATGTATATAAGAGATTTTTTATTTCAAAATACGCTCTCACAACCGTAAATGTTATAGTAAATGTACATTTTAAATTGTCCTTTTTATATAGCTATTAATTTTCTTTTCATATTGATAATATAAGAACAAAAAAATTTTATTATTAATTGGATTATCATCTTGTTAATATTAATGAAAGTATAAGTGTTAAATTTAAACGTTATAAGCTATTTCTGAGGGAACTACAACAGTTTATAAGATAAATGATGAACAGACTTTATTATAATCAATTTTAATCAAGTATTTATAATAAGGCTATCATTTCGTCTTAAAACTTCATCTTCGTATCCCTCTCGCCTGCAATAGCTGTTAGTTTATGGAAGCCGAAACTGCAATTCTGTTGCCTTCGCAAATCCTAGCGTGAAATTAAGGCTAAATTGTGGTGTCTTCTAAAGGATCGTAAAGGCGGTTGTTGGATGTCCCTTTCTTACCGCATGAAGATATATCGTCCGCTGACTTGAGTGACTGAGAGGAGTTGGAGTTAGACAAGGAAGGACAACAAAAGAAGCAGGGTGAAAAGAGAAGAAGCCAACGTGATGTACAATATTGTTAAAAGCATAGAAATAGAACAATGTGGAACATCGGTCTGCACATTCGAGGTCAGGCTGACAATGACAAATGATACCGTACGCCGTCCTCAAATTTTCTTATTACTTCATACGTAGGTTTTTGCACGACTGTACTTTGCAATTTACGCTTCTCTGAAAACCTGGATCAGTTGAAGATTTCAAGCCTATAACTGCGCTCTTGGATATTTTTATAAATCTTTATAATAACATATAGCATCACATAACAATCGTAAATCCGTTTTAAATTAGATCATTCTTTTTGACTGTTATACTGTTGAAACTCATATCGCATAAAATATATAAAAATCTTTATTAAAAATATTATTGCAATTAAATTAAAGCAATTAAATGTATTTGAATCTAATATAAATTGATACATGTATCAAAATATTCAATTTGGTGACTAAAATTTTTGAATACATTTTAAGATTTACATTAAATCTTATATTAAAAAGAAATTGGAAGCTATATTGCTTTGAAAGAATCGAATATCTTATCAAACTTCTGTAAATTGGAAGGGTCGTAATTATTGTTTGAAAAGGAATAATTTCTCTCTCCCTCCTTTCTCCCCCCCCCCTCTCTCTCTCTTTCTTCAACGGTTTTGTAAACAAAACGGAAGCTTGAAAGCGTGAAGAAGGTAATGCTTTAAACTGTAAGTAAAAGAGCAGAAGAGATTATGGTAAATAATCATAAACACATCTCGTTCTCTTCATAAATATTCACATTATTGTCTTTAATATTTATCTTGTTATCAAGTGGTTAATATTTTTAAAAGATATTATGTTGTAACAAACGGTTTATTATTTCATTCTTTCTGTTATAAAATAATTAATTATATTTATACTTATTGTAGTAAGAATTATTATTTTATATAAAAAGATAAGAGAAAAATTGTTCTTTTCATTTGGGATCACATCTGTGAGCTTAAATAATATACATATATGTAACGTATTATACATATATATTTTTACATTTAATCGTAAATGTGTAGAATTATTCGGAGTTTAACGTTGAGCTATCCTTTCCTTGTTCTCAAGATCACCGTAAGTGCTTCTCGAATTGAATTCTATGAGAGCACAGCCTCGAAAGAGAGCTTACGATCCTACCCGCCTATGCCATTGCATATATACATGTATGTATGTATATACGCACACTCACGCATGTAAAAAGAGTGAAAAGGAACAAGAGGTATACAGCTATATGGCTTTCTACGCGAGACGCGATATAGGTAGGTGCAGGGTTTAGAGAGGGATGGGCACGTAGAGTCCTGTGGAGAGCCAAGGATAATAGGGATGAGTGGGCCAAGGGATATGAATCAAGCTGAGCAAACATTGAACTTGGAGATACGGTGTCGCCGCACGAAAGCTACATACTGTGGGCAAAGAGGGGAACCGTACCTCGAAGTACACCTTCGCGATTACAATTCTCGACCCCCGAGCCCGATTCTCCCCTTCTTTCGCGGGAGGGGGAGGGTGGCGCCCCTCGTCGACCGTAACTCTTCGTCCACGATGCCGGAATATGCATATACCAAATATTGATAGTGCGAGAGACCGAGTGTTTGCGGGGACGTCAGCCGTCGCATAAAATTTTCCGCCGCTTCGAGTCGGAATGGCCAATGAAAGGAAAGTGTCGACCATAAGAAAACTACTGGATTGTGGACGTGCGGAGCCATGGGTCTATAAGACGAAAGAATGATATTTCAAGAGGGGTCTATATAGATTTTATTTTGTGCCGCTCTCAATATTTTAAATTTTTAGAAGAAACCGAGTTTATCGAGAGATCGAATAAATGAGATATTATTTAATATATAATAAGATTATCCAAGAATGTGTAATTTAAATATAGAATTTACAATACTTGTATAACGACGCATGTATTTCTTTATGATTTATTAGAGCATAAAAAATTAAAACAATTAATGAGTTAGTATTTCTATCTATCAACGTTGGAATAAATCATTAAAATTTGTAATCTAATTGACCAACGGTCATGTATAAAGGGTTGAAATCAGCTCGAGTCGCCATAAACAAAGAGTTTCAAAAGCCCTCCTCGATGTGAACTATGACTCTAGCGAGATAAGAGCGAGCGCAGCATGGCGAAACATAGCGTCTCATCCCGAGGGATATCAGGAAAGTGGCCTCTCCGTCTCCTATTCCTGATGTTTTAGCCAACCCCAGCTATACCAGACCGGAATATCTTAAACGGGCAGGGACTTTTTAAGCAAAAACTTTATCGCGTATACGCCGGCAGCAGCAGTCAGGATGACCGAATCGCGCAGTCTGCCAAAATCGCCGGCAATAAATCGTTAATATTCTAATTGGCAAAAAAGAGCGAGCACGTCGAGGCCCCCCTTCTCCCTCCCGTGGGGAAAAACGGTAAAATACGACTACTCTTCAGATTGATCCGGAATTCGCGCAAATTGCTCGTGAAAGCAGCGGTTACAGCGGCTCGTTTTGTATCGCCGTTAAATCGATTTGTTTAAATGGAAACGCTAATTTTCGACGTGACGTCCAGCGCAATATCGTATCTCTTTCCTTACTTTGTGTTAAAAGCGTAAATTTGGGTCTGCAATGCGTGCGGGTGTATAAATTTCGGGACGATAGCAATTGTCAGTCTTCCGTAAGCGTGTGACACATTTGCGCATTCCCGCGTATGAAAAATGACATTGAATAATTTCGCTGTTGAAAGCTTGTCTGGCCGAGTAATTAATTCTATTGAACATTGTCCTCGCGCAAAACATTTTCGCGTAGCTGATCAAATTTTTAACATCTTCATGCATTAACGAAGGTTGCATATATTTCGCTTTCCGCCAGAAACTGTCGTTATTTATTGTTATGTTTGTTATTATTTATGGAAACTTCAAATGGATATTCCTCGAATGATCGATGCCGCCGAAAGGTGTCTGCATATGGGTATCCACTTGAATTTATAACTTTTCTATGAAACCTCCATAACGCGCGATAACTATATTTCAAATGCCAAAATATATTTTGCGTTGTACTCACGAAAGATTATTTATGGCAATCCTTTGTTAAATATTATATTTGGGTGACATCTATTAATAAACAAACTTTAGCGCAAATACTATTATTTCTCGTAGGTATAAGTAATTCATATGGGAGAAAGCGAAATCAAAAAGATTAATGTTGCGATATAATAGATATGCGTACTTGGGGATTTTACGCGAAACTTTAACGCGTTTCCCGATACATTGTCGCACACATCAGCGAGAGACAAAACTAAAGTTTACCAAGAAGAAAGAAGATACGATTCAGAATGGAACGAGAGGGAGAGCGGGCGAAACGGAGGAATTGCGAGAGGAGGAACAAGAGAAGGAAGAGAGAGAATCTTTGTGCGAGTTGGCACACAATGGCAACGCGAAAGTCAACTCCCTACCGGGCCGGAAGTCGATGGTCGGCCATCTTGGCAACCGGATGTGCATCCTAAATGTCTCGCAAGGTTTGTACGTATGAATTGTATATGACGTTCTCCTTGCCTTCCTATTCCCGTCCTCATTTCGCCCTGATATCTTCTCTTCCTCGCGTTGGCGTGCCCTCTATTATTTTATTCTCTCTCGTTTTCCGCAGCTTCTACCCGACCCAACATTATCATCACTGAGTTTTAACTCGACGGAGACGCTCGGTGAGCGGCTCGTTGGCGGAAGGAGAGAATGGTAAACAGGACAAAGATGACGACGACGACGATGGCCAGGAAAACTTCATTCAAAACAGCGCCGTAATGCACGCGTTGGCTATATGTGCACGCGTTGGCCGTGCAGTAGGTGCTATACATTTATGATGGTGCCTCGCGGCACACACGCATGCCGACGATATAAAGGCAAATGCGGGGAACCAGCGAACGAGAAACGCATAAAACTCCCCGCTAGAGCGAAGAGAGCGAGGAGCATAAAGCGTAAAACGCCCAAAAGCTTTCCTCTCCTTCGGCTTCTTTCGTCGAGCACTCGTCCTCGTGGCGGTGGACGTGCCTCCAGCACTCTCGACTGTTCTTATCATCCTTATTGTCCTATTGTCTTATATATATATTTCATACTTCTTCTCCTTTACCTCGTAATCGCGTGTCGACAATATTATGTCGTGCTATGCTTTTTACCGACTATAGTCATTAAGAAAAACTTACAAAATATATAACTGAATGATAATCTTAAGGTGTCGCTTTGTTCTTCGAGAATATATTAAACATATATAGAATTAACATTACTCTCAATGAATAACTTTTTGATAAGGTGACGTCAATATGAAAAAAAAGAGAGAAAGTAAGGGCGAGAAGAAGATAGAGTATGTATTTACAACTTTTCATGTAAACGTTATTGTCTTGTTTCTTCTTTTGCCGCTATTTTCCACATTGGAAGTATTATTTATCATCGGCGTTGCATTTTACATGATTTATTTTTTATCGTTTTCGCTTACTTATTGTATTCATCTACTGCCTGATATATTTCTTCACACGAGTGACAGTGAAAACGGCAAAGCTTCGTGGTATAACTTTATCAAATTTCATTACTATCACCCTACCCGTCGTGCTTGCGCAGCTTTATCGTCGTTACTTTACGCCACGTCACTTGTGAGGCGAGAGATTGGATGGGTTTGATCGATGAAATTGACGCGATACTGTCACAGGAGTGTGCTCGATATGACTTTCGATAACGCACCGTAACAAACAATAATTGGATAACAGAAAGAGAGAAAAAATGGAAAAAATTTGACGAAAATATGTATTATACAAATAATTTTAGACAAAATTGTTAGATCATGTTTAATATAATAGTATGCAACATTGATTCTTTTTTGTTTTTTATTATGAAAAAAAAATATATATATTGTCCATTTTGTTCTTTTACAACTATAGCTACTAAATAATTAAGATCGTGTAGTAATAATGTAGTAATTAATAATATAATATTATGATATATTAAATTTTAGTAATCTCATATACAGAGTGTATGAGTTATTTCAGCAGTTAAATTGCTTGGATTTATACGGACGGTGGATACGAGAAATTATTTATTATTCTATTGAAGAATGATTTACTATTCCATTGAAATCGAGCAATTACGGAAACCAATCCATCAGGCCGTGCACTGGTAACTTCTATTTACAGTTTCGCAATCAATTCGAGATAACGTCAAATGACGACGCAAATCGCAATAGCGGCGGAATAGAAATTTCTTTCTCTCGCTCGTGATACTTTGTCGTTATCGGTTTCAATTTTCGCCGGAGCAATAATAATCCACCAAGGTGCGCGCGGTAACTCGCCCGAACGTAACAGAGCGAAACAGTTTAGAGAGAGCGTGATAACTCGCGCGTACGGCCGTTTAAAGTTGACCGAGATAAGGAACGATAACAAATAGTGGGAGAGTTACGAGGCAACCGAGAAACGAGGTCGAAAGATCGGTAATACCCGGGGGAGAGCTTTTTCTCACGAAGCGGTCTTCGTAGAGGGTATGTCGGAAGAGAAAGAGAGAAATAGCGGGGAGGCAACACCGCCGAGAGGTTCCCGAGAAATATTCTACAAGAGGTTACCGAGACCGTGCATTTGCAGTATCCTGGGATTGCACGTCGGTAAATCCGCGAAATTCTTTGATTTAGTTTACCATTTCTGCCGCCGCCGCCGCCGTCCTCGCATACATATACGTAAGCAGGCATTGCCACGGAAGAACGACCGCGTTGCACATATACGTGTATATGCTGCGCAAATGCAAAGATAAGCTCTACGCGGAAGGGGATCACTCTGGATCAAGAAGCATTCACGACACACGTCTTATTTCATTGTACGCCCGCAACCCTCTATTTCTGATAATCTTCACTTTACCGCAGGCTCCTTTCATTCGTTGCCTTTGCGCGGAACTTTTTTCTGTCACAGAACGTAATTAAGGAAGCTTATTACGGTATAGCTTATTACGGGTATATCAAATACAAACTGATGGCTCACGGAGATACAATCTATGATAGAACTGAGCAAAGTGCTAGTATTGCGAATACACGTAGATTCTTCTTCTATTTTTTATAGCAGTTTCTGTCTAAAGAATAAAAAATTAATATTATTCGTGAGAAAAATTGGGATCGACATTAAGTCCACTATTTGTATGCAACTTGTACGTGACTTGTGAAAAACCTCATAACAAGCAGCATGTTACTACTGTGCTGTTGGTTTAAGATTCTATTAAATAGCAGAGCACGTACAACGGTTATCGCCGATGTGTTGCCCTGAGCAAGAGAGAGAGAGAGAGAGAGAGAGAGAGAGAGAGAGAGAACTGTATACTATTTTTAAGGGATCCTTTTACTCGCCAACAGCGATAGCCATTAGCCTCGCTATTTCGTTTGTTAGTTTGTAAAATACAGCGGTGCTTTTATCGAACAAATTTAATGAAATGGAGTGCTGTGCCCCAGGATGCTGATAACGAAGCCTCGCTGCTCATATTGAATTCCGTTTGATATCACACACAACGTCAATTTCGTCGTATGCGAGCTTTCACTCCGTATTTTATGCGAATCCTGTCGCAATAAGCGGCGTATGAGCATTTGCTGAACATGCATGCCTTTATGTGACTGGCAAGTTTTCATTTCAACATGATTTTCATTTTGAATTGAGGTAAAACGCCCGCGCGGTTCACCAGAATTATATGGTGATTTTCTCAGACAATGGTCGGGAAAACAAAATTGAACTGAATTAAATTTGTATGCGTAATTAGTTTAGGCAGGAACAATATCATAGCACAATATAAAACACAGCGCTCACATTTGCAGATCGGCATGTGCGTTCCGCATATTTTTTTCATTTCAACGCACGCACATCGAATGTATTTGCTATTAAAATCCAGATCGACTGTCTTTTGATGTGTAAAAAATGTTATTTCGCACGGACAAATGTAGAAATTCTCATTTACATGAAAAATAGAAATTTAATATAAAGCACGGAGAGTTAGACAAAACATGTATCTTCAATAATAGCATGTAGAATTTTTCGATAATGGCATGCGATATTCCCCTCAGTCTTATTACTCGTGTCCGAGCGTGGTGACTTCTTTTCATATACATGTGTTGCGCACGTAGATTATACACATTGTATACGATATTACATGTAAATAATTTCTGCTTATATGGAAATTTCTTTCACAAGAGAGGAATAGGTGTTTTCAATCAAGGCTTACGTAAACAAGAAATCGTGGCGCGACTTTTATCTCTCTCCTCTCTCTTCTTCTCCGCTCTTTACCTTGCTTTATCTCGCACAAGCGAAAGAAAATTATAAAATGCGGTGAGCTTTTCGCTCATTCATATTCCTGCGGTGTAGCGCAGCAATGCGATTGGCTAACTACCCTGCCATACGTACTACTGCGAGATATCCTACTATTTCCCTTCGTCTCTCAACGCTCCTTCTGCTTTCAGACGCTTACTTTTACCTTTCCCTCTCTCACTCTTACACAACATATACATGTATATACGCGAAACCGTTCTTCTTTCTCCCACGCACCACTTTTTTCGTTTCATCGCGATATAAATTCATCCCTTTAACTTTCTCTCTCTTCCTCCCTTCTGTTTCTCTTCATTTTCAGTCAACGACTGTTCTGGATAACGCTTCGATTCGCTTCTAACTCACCCTCTGCTGAAACACCCTCCAAAAACACCCTGGCCTTCCTCTTTTTAGCTCATTCCTTCGTTCTTTCAGCCCCCTGCCGTCATCGCTGGCGGTTTACTCTTCCTGATTAGGCTTGAGGGATGAAGAAAGCTTCGTCTATGCTCTGAAGCGCCGTATAAAGATATAAACGCCGCGGCGCGATCCGCCAATAGGCAGATTGAAACTCACGGACTTTGACGACGGGAGTGTGAGAAAATGATTGCGAAATGTTAGATACTCGAGGCAAGAGAGTAGATAAACACGCGAGTCATAGGTTGATTAATTACGGATCGAATCGAATCATTTACGCGACAGTATATTATGTCATCGCGACTATATACACGTAGTGAGCAATGAGATTTGTCGGTCGTTAGGATAAATAATGGCTTCTTTCGGTTGCTTTATTATGCGAGCGTTGGCACGCTGTCAGAGCATTATTTTGGCACATTAGCATGGGATATATTATCGAGCTTATCGACACTTAAAGGAGAACTGTTATAACACTTCATTTTTCCATACAATTTATACGTAATACGCTTTATTTGATTTGTATTGTATAAATGTAAAAGAAATATAAAAATGACCGTGAAACTGTAAATTAAAATTTCTTTGAAATTTTTACGGTGAACTTTCTTCTGATATCTATAAGTATCGATGCTGTTCCATACAATTAATATCCAACATAAAATTCACCCTTTTAAATGTCGCAATTACGACTAAATTTGCAATTACGTTATCTACTTTAATAACCGAATATTGGGGCGCGGGCGAATCGCAGAAAATTGTTCGCGGACAAAACTATCCATCGCCTGCCAGCCTGTAATTACTCAAGCGCGGTTAAACGGGGTCCCTATTGTGCCGCGTGGAAAGAAGTAACATTACATCGAGCCGCGAGCATATATACATGTATGTATATATATATATAATCGCTTTAAACCGGGCGCGAACGTTACCCTGTGATATACGTGGCAAAAACTTGGCCACTTTATTCATATGCCTCCAGCTCCGTGTTCATAACCTTCCATGGCGAGAGAGTATATAAAAAAGTGGGTATGCAGCCACCCACCCTCGTATCCCGCCTTTTCCCGCTGCGGCAAGTCCGCCTCGGCGAACGCACCTATATTTCTTCCCCGCCCCGGCTTAAATATGCTTAGATTCGGGGTAGCTTGATATTATGTTGCTTGCGCCCGACGAGGGGAATTGGCAAGAGCGGAGGGGGAGGGAGGGAGCAGCAAGGCCTTTCGAGATATTTCAACAACGGCTGCGTTTCGCATAGACCGAAAACTTTCCACGGCCGTGATACTGACACATACTTCATCGGCATTCGACGCCCGACGAATCGAAGGGTGGAAATGGCGTTTTGGAGGAGAGTTGTAGACGCAGAGGGGCTGAAAGGGGTTTAGTTCGACGAACGCGGAACTCGTCGCGTTTTGTAAACGCTCAAGGCGCTCGACTGCCTGGAACTTATTAAACTCCGTAATTAAGGGGTTCTTGATCATGCTGGTTTGGATTTAATTACACGGCTATATATCGAAAGTAGGACATTAATTCGTCCACTTTTCGCAAATTTCTTTCAATAAATTTGTATATTTTTCAGTAATATTACCTGTTGCGTTTGCAAGAGTAACGTTAAAGTTATTGAATATTTAGAAACAACAGTGTAAATTTTTATACCTTGCTTAAAATTATATTTATCTATTGTATTGTTGTGTGACTTAATTCACGAAGCGGACAGCTATACAGCGCGATAGTTTTAAATGTGATGTGACAAAATATGTAAATTTGCAATAAATAGAATGAAAGGAAGAAGGGAAATACTACCTATTCGTAGGAGCACAATGTATTTCCTTACTTTTCATTATTTACTCGTAAGAATGCGATTCTCTTACGTTTCATATCTGCCAACCCTGTCGCCGAATATTTTATTTCGGCCGATATCAAAATGAGATCGTGTTTAGCGCCGCATAGAGAATCGCTGTGCGCGTCGAGTGGAATATTAAAAATCTGGGGAAAAATCAAAACGCGCCACGGGCGGGATATGGTAAAAAGGGCGAAGCAGCCCGCGGTATTCGAACGGGAGATGAAAGTCAAAAACCAAGAATCCGGAGATAAATCACGTCGAGGGCTGAAAGGCGGTAGTGTTGGAGTCAATGGCCCTTGCCCGTAGTTGCCCGGGTTTTTGGTTTTTGCCATAGCATCCTCTTCCAGCCGACTTCCCGGCCTCCGTAGTGTCCTGGGTAATGGACTAGAAGGATAATAATGCTCTGTTTTACAGCAGCGAAGTGCTACCTCGGCTTCTCTCTTGCCGCTGTTGGATGTATATGAAAACATCTAGCAAAATATCCACCGGATACCCGCCTCCGTAAGTTTGAGAGATGATGATGTACACACACACACACACACACTCTCTCTCTCTCTCTCTCTCTCTCTCTCTCTCTCTCCTCCCCTTCTCCTATACTTTTCATACATTTACTCTTTCTATGTCCTGCTGTGATTTTCATCTTTCTAGTTTCTACAATTGTGTGCAAAGCCATTAATTTTTTGCTTTCAAATAAGTATATTTATATCAAACCAAATCGTCATTTAAACAATTAATCGGCAAATATTTTTCGATAAAGCTTAAAGAATAGATAACAAAATTTTAGAATTTATTTAATCTCAATCAAATAAGTGAGATAAATTTAATTGAAAGTTATACAAAGATGATGTAAATTTTTCTATGGTTTAATATGAACATAAACTTTAAATTAATCATTTGATCTAATATACCTAAGTTAGAAGGGAATATGCAGAAATGTCTTCTACATCAGAAGAGAATAACTTTTCATACGTCGGTGTATTATCATGTCTTAAAGTTCCGCATCGAGCGTCGTTACGTTGGTCGCCGCGGTTACGTTTCGTCGATGCAGCTTTCATTTTTGTCGTTTACTTTTATAGAGAAAGTTCTGCGACAAGCGGGCCGAATTCGAGGCGGCGAGAGGTAGTGATAGATACGGCTGGAATATAGCACGAGGAGGGTGCTGTAGGAGGAGACTGCAAAGCAATAGTAACATTTACGGGAATTGCACTTTCCGAAGAAATCCTACAATCTTTCTCACGAATTTTCTTCGTTTCTTTTGAGAAGCGTTGAACGTATACGTATATTACACAACATATAGGTACATGCAAAATATTAATATCCATTAAGTTAATAGTTAATAATAAAACGATATGTAGAATTACTTTGCATAATTTAGTTCAATGGCAATAATTATCTAGAAATTCTAGATAATTATGTTTATATAATTTATGTAAATAATTATATAGCAGTCTTTATGAAATACATATTTAAAAAATAGTTTTATTTCTTATTTATTTATTTATATGCGTGCGCATATTTAGATAAAACTCAATTATTTATTACATTACAGCTGTATTGTGTTTTCATATTTATTAAGAATATTTTTTTATATTTTACTACAAAAATTAATATATAATATATATGTACATGTTTCTTAGATTAGCAAATAAATAATTTTTAGATATATATTTCATAGACACATTAGCACGCTTAGGATACTGTCGAATAAGAGAATACTGTGCCCCTTTTAGAAAAATTAATTTATATATATTTGTTAATCTTATCAACCACATAAATATTGTGTATGTAAACGAAATCTCATACACGTGTTCTGCATTCTGGTGCATTACTAATATATCTGTACAGGTACGTCTGTATGTTATTCACATGTATGACGTCTGTTCTCGCATATCTCTGGAGAACGCGAGAACCGTAAGAGCTTGGAAACGAACCAAACATTGGACAAACTCCACGCTACAAGTGCTTCAATTTATGATATGCAGAAACGTTCACGTAGACATAAGATTGGATAGTTTGATCAGCATAGTTCGTAGATATATATGGCATGTAGTAGTATTTTAGGATGGTCAATAGAATGATACTCGAATCATCTCACAATCAGTATTTTACATCTCGTAAAACGTACTTAATCTTACCACGATATAACTGTATAATTGTGTATTATAGAGAATTAGGTGTGTTTATAGAAATTAAATAGATGATCAGACACTGGAAAGAAATTTCGCTATTCTTTTAAATATTTCGAAGTTACGCAACGGTATTATAACATTGCAAGAAACTCTGAGACAATGAATAATAGAAATATTATTTATAACATTTAAACAGCTCTTGTATAACTTTTAGTTTACTTTGATATGGATATTTATTGCGAACAAGAGTCAAACAAGTAAAGCTATATTTTGCTAACTAAGGGTTTTGTTAAAAAACTGCTATTTGCTACAACCACATAAATCCTTATATACCCTGCACACCATTTCATTCCCCGTTGATTAGTATTCCTGGATGGCATCATTTCATACATGATGAATATGCACGACATGTATGAGTTAACATCGCTGTGCCGCGCAGCTGTATTTGCGTTCGCGCCAACCGTGTCGAAAGATGGCTTTACTCGAGTGCAGGTATCTGGAAAAATGAAGTAGCGCTTCTTCTCGCCAGACCTTTCGTTTCGCTTCGCTTTGTCGTTTGGAAAACAGAACGCGAGGTTAAATCATGAGGGCGACCAATGAGCCGGAAGGGAGGAGAGGAAAGAGTAAGAGAGAGAGAGAGAGAGAGGGTCGCCATCATCCCACGCCACCGTCACAACCACTCGACCCTACTTATTTCAATAGCTTTCCCCTGCTTCGTTTGAATAATCTACGTCTATTCCATGCACATATACACACGCATTGCTTCTCCAAATGTCTATCAACCGTCTACATTGACGAAACGTGGACGTTTATTAATATAATTTAAATTCTTACGTATAATATATTCATTACTGATTTTAATATACTAGATTGTTAAGTAAATGTGACCAAATTACACATCAATTGTCTGTCACATATACATAAAGAAAAATGTATCGTCTGTCGCGCGTAAATTATTTTCGAGAATAGCGCGATTTATATATCAAACCACCTATAGACAGATATTCACAACCCTCTTTTCATCCGCGAAAACACCCTCTCACTGTCCTTGAGGACGATCATAACCGGACTGCAAAATTTCCGATGCCTGGCCCTGAAGTATTTATGAAGGTATATCCACTCGTACCCTATCCCACGCTTACCGCAGCCCGCGGCATGGCCCTTATACCGCACATTCTCTCACTGCTCGTTCTTCAATTCTGTCTCTGTTTTTCATCTCGTCTACAGCGGCCCTATTACTCTTGCGAAAAAGCCGCGGGAGTTAATTCGAAGTCTTCCTACGCGGGGCGAAGGGTGCAAAAAAAAAGCCAGGCAAGGCACCACTATCCTTCCGTCTACTTTTTCGTCTTCTTTCCACGCTCAGGTTACCGGCGTTGGCACTTGCGCCTAATCTTTATCCGATATCTCGATCCGCGGCTGTTGGTCGCTTAAACGCGCAACGGCGATGCCTGGAGTGTGGGTGTATATAGAGGTAGAGTAGATGGTTGTACCCGGGCGAAGGGACGGAAGGGGAGAGTAGCGAAACCGGTGAAAAAGTGTGGCGGTAATGCATGCCAGCATGCCAGCACTCGCGAGAGTAGAGTGGCACCAGGGCGGGTAAGCATTTTTAATGATACTACCGTGCGACCCAAGTAATAATAACCCGATGCGACGTATCCGAGAAGTTTCTGTCGGATCTGAGCTGTGATAATCGCATCCGCGATACTTGCGAGAAGATATAATAATTTGTCACGGTAAGTGCCACAATTCATTTGCATCATGTGCCTGTGAAAATGTTCCTGGACAGTGAAATGTTTATATTCTACTTGAGCAATTGCAGCTGCGTAACGGCATAAGTGTTACGTAGAAAATATAACGTATATAATATGTATGTATTTAAAGAAGTGTCAAGTACACGTACAAATCAAATGTCCAGTTTCATGCGGTTTAATTACCACTCGTAAATAAAAAAAAATTAGAGTTGTGATTGTAAAAGCTCAACGAAATATTTAACCATGCATTTTAAATATAACGCATATTTTATTGTAATATAAATTTTTATGCACTATTCGCTTTTCCATGAGAAATGGTATTTTAACGGATTATGGTGTGTCGCGGTCAACACAGTCTGCAACTAAAATGCGATTAAAATGCGTTACCATCGTTGGGAGTTTCGAGCAACAGTAGCAACACGTTCTCCGGGATACTTCGGGAAAGCCGATGACAGCGGTTACACGCGGGGAAAAAGAAAACATCGGCGGACCTTTCAATTTGCGGATACCTCGGACCCGAAGTAATTCGAGACTATGGACGATGAATGAAATCCACAGAGAGGACTGATTTCAGAACGATGCGGCGCCGTTGTGCGTACGTGCCTCTGTGTGTGTATGTGTACGTATACGTGTGTGTGTATATGGACGCGTGGGCGTAGATGGGTCCAGCGCAAAACAAACAAGGCTTACCGCATTGATCGCCGTAATCCCGAGCATGTACGTAGTCTCCTGCTGTATACCTCTCTCCTCTGACTCTCACCGATGTCCCGGCCCAGCCCCACGGCCCCCTAAACCCTCTTCTATGTCGTACGTTCCCCATGGTACGTGTGCGTTCTATCTGTGCGGTTAGAGAAGTGCGGTCGTACGTTTGTACGCGTTAACTTGCGCGCATGTCTTTGTGCTTGCGCGCGGATGGATTGTCACAACAGCGGGAGACACTAGACTAAACACTCCAACGATCGTGACCACCGACACAGACGCCGTGTTTCCATTGCACAAGTAATATCCGTGACAATATTACCCCTTACACACCCTCGCCCCGTCGGAAAGTTCTATTCGACGCTAACGATATATCGATGATGCGGGAAAAATACGGGGAGACTTATGACAAAATGATGACGATGATTTCTAGAACGGTAAGAGCATCGAGGACAGATTATAGAAATGCACGAACATTACATATGTATGGCATGAAGAGAGAAGAAAATAGAAATTTAGCAAAACTTTATTTAATATTGAAAATTTTGGATTATGCCTTTTTTTATAATTTTTCTGCTCGTCAGTATGCAAAATTACAGAGAGTGTGTACAACATAATATTCTAATTTTAATACAACAATTAGCACGATCTTTCATATTAAATTTATAGAATGGAATGTAATTATATTGCACAATTTAAAATAATTACACGATAATGTAAAATAATTAATGGAAAACAGATTGAATGCAGATAGAAATAAGGAGTGAGAGAAGTGTTGAAGTTTGAAAAACGAAACGGGTAATTAAGAAATCGGTTAATTTTAGGGTCATGTTTTATGATATATTTCTTGCTTTTCCTCTCGGAGAGAGGGTAAAAAAACTGTAGGGTTTACCCATGATTTATAATAGGGGAGAAAACGAAAACATGTGCTACATATTACATGTTCTCTAGCTTGAATTAATGATATTCAACAATCGCATAACATAAAAAAAAAATTATGCTAACACAATTTCCTTCGTTTGCAAAGATTACGTTATCGTGTTATCATATATTATCGTATTTCGCACTTTTCAAATTAAATACAGATAATGCAATAAATTAAGTTTTTTAACGCATGCCACACATATTAATTTTTGGTGGGTATACCGCAAAATTAGTTATTTACTTTTATCTTTTATTCAAACTTTTATTTCACGTCGGACGTAAATAAAATATTCAAAAAATTCATTTTTACGTTATTTTGTAACGTGAGATAATTGAACGGAAAGAAATAATGAAGGTAAAAAATCATCAATGTATTCAACTTTCAATACACATTTCATCGATGTTCGCTATCGATGAAAAAGGCTCCGAAAAGTTTGTATTTCAAACTTTCAAACTTTTATAGTGAAGTGTAGTTAGTAATTACATCGAGAGTTTAAAATTCTTTTACATTTTTTTTTTAACGACGGAGCTACTTCTCTGTCTTGTTAAACAGGAAATCAAGCTATTATTTACTCGTTGCGGAACGAAGAATTTACAGACTTGTATCGCATACTTTACTCGATCTGCTTTAATATAACGATTAACTTAATTCTTTTTATTCAATGACACTTGATGACACGAGGCATCTCTCGTTGTTCGTGTTTCTTTCTCCATTTCTCTTTATTTCATCCGTTCTTTGTCTACAATGGCATTTAACGTCCTACGAAGATCGGAAGCGTGGTAGGATTATTCGTGGATACCGGATCGCCCAGGATACCCGGAGAAGCTCTGAATATCCGGTTGCCTCAACGCGATATCCGTGACTCGATTTTCAAGAGCGCCTCGTTGAAGCCCCCCATTCCCTCTCCCTCCCCCCTCCTCTCTCTCTCTCTCTCTCTCTCTCTGTATGTATGTATGTATGTACTTATATATGTATTTCCCTATTTCTTTCGTCTTGCAACCGGGACGGCTTTGCCGTAGTCCTTTCAGATTTACCGTAAATTCGATTTATCTGGCGGTTGCATATCACTCGTTCGTCAAATATGTGCTTTCAACATCGAAGGTGCTGACGCGTCTACGCTCAGGCGTGAATCTATCCGACGAAGCTGCATTTGAAGTACTGCAAAAGCGCAATATACAAGCGATATGAATGCAAACGAGCGAGTGACGAGTCATCTCATTGTATCCCGCGGAACAGGATAAATTCAGAACTTTCTACAAGTTCTTTGATTATAAGTTTTCTAATAAGTTTCAAACTAAGAGCTTTGTCGACAATCCCGTCGTGTAAAATGAGCTTTGTGGATGCCAAAGTAATAAATCGTTCCTTACAGGTTGTAATTACGTAACGCGTACTGCATAATAGTCTTTGCAATATGTATAAAACAACATATAATTGGACAAGCTTTTCTGATTGTTATAACAAAAGTGGCACAAAAAGCAAAGTAAAAAAAAACGATAAAATATAAAGTAGCTTGCATATGCTCTGTGGCTTTACTGGTTTTCATCTTCATACACCTTTTCTGTGCGACTGTCAGGATGATTCTATTCGTTCATTTGTTTCAGAATTTCTGGAGAGTTTCTTTCCGCATAACTCTCGTCCCTGTACTTCTTATCAACTTATATTTATCCATTTTTTAATTCTTCTTAGTCGATTATCACATAAATGTAATGATATTAATATATCAGCACACATATTCTCTAATTATTATATAATTTCACTATAATGCTCTTTTAATTCTGTGATATCCAGTGTCGTATTAAACAAGTAACTTTGTAATCCACTGTTAATGTTAAAAATTTACAATTTTCTCGACTTTGTTTAATTTGCAGATTTGGTAGCGTCAGGTACAATGTAAGCAGAAAGGTTGACGGTATCGTCGGGAGCACCGAGGGACGAAAGGTGATTGCAGAGTTCCTCGTAGTGTTCGTGCGGTCGTATCGTCTGACGAGGTCAAAGGTACGTCGTGAGCAACAGAAGAGGAGAGCGAGAGAGAGAGAGAGAGAGAGGGGGGGGGAGAGAGAGAGAGAAAGCGAGAGAGCGAGGCAGAGGAGGCCGGGGTAGTTCAGGCTGGCTGCAGCGAGGGTTGATAGCCGGGGCTCCACGTTTCATTAGCCCCGGCGGCTAACAGTTAACCGACAATTTAAACAATTTTTAACTTCGGAACTTTGCCACGTTCACCCTCGTCTCCTTTCTCCTCGGCAGCCTGCGGCGTGGACGACAGCGAGTTGGACAAGGCTCGTCAGCGACCTAAGCAGAGTTCTGCTCGGGCCGTAAGTAAGAGGAGGTATGCGGCACGACGGATAGAGATGGAAGCGGGCGACGGGTAGGGAACGGGGGGAAGGACAGGGAAAAAGGACACGGATCAACTTCGCAATATGTGATTATAAGGATAGTTAAAGTTTTAAATCGGTGCGGAACACGGTAACTCGTGAAACAGCCGAGCTAAGTAGTCAGTGGTGATTTACCACTGCGTGTATGTCCCGCACCCACACCCACCCACACACACACACACCGACCCACGCAACGACGTCGCCTCACACAGCCGTTGAGTCACGCGCGCACGTGCGCGCTTTTTAATTTTACCGTATATAACTTCGCCGTTCGTTTACCCGTGCTGTGTGCGCAGCCGTGTCTGGCTCTCGGCGAAAATTCAATTGGTCGCGTAAAACGTACGCGCGTACTGTACCAATGCACGTTTCTCGGGCTTTGCCGCGACGACGTGAACGAAAACTCCACTCAAAGACATCGGGACCGAGCGCTGCAACGCGAGGGTATCAATCGAACCGCAATCCGCGTTCAGGCCGTTTCCAATGGAAGAAGCTTGGAAAAATGTTTCCATGAAGCCCTACAACGTCTCATCAGTCGAGTTTCTAATAGCAATGGTATATATACGATCTAATAATTTGACGTGAACGAACTTCCGAGAACGATCATTTACGTTATCGCGATTGAAAATATATTGCACGGCTGTACGGGCATTAATTAACATAATTTATGTTTATCCATGTCGATAATGTACTTTTGTTGTTTTAGTTAATAATACCTGTTTAATAATATGGTCACGCGATAAAGCGTTCAAATAAATTGAAATGTTCTGCAATGATCGCTATTAACCACTCAACTGGCGCATCTATAATACAGAATTGTACAGAAATTAATTACTATTTTTGTTATTGTGGTAGACATTATCGAATATAAAAATTGTATTGGACAATTAATATAATATAAATAATAATGTGTAGAAAGATAAAGCATAAGAAGTAGATGGATGTCTGATCATATATAGTTGTAACTACTGATGTACGGCTTCGTAGAAGTCAAGTTGCCTCAAGCAATCTAGAAAGGAACGTATAAATTACATATGAATAGAAACGAATACGAGCCGTATCAAACACCAGTTCCAATCAAAGTAAACCTGTCAATTCCTTGCTTCCACATCGGCATAACAGCATTGTGTGCTTGCCTCTCCCGTCACAATCGCCGTGACTGTTACATTACTACCCCCGGTTATATTTCGAACGTATTTTGTACCGTGCAATTCCGCGATTTCATTCGATAGAATTCGAAAATAACGCACGTCGAAGCCGCGCGGTACGGTTCGCGGCGTGCCATATTGAAATTTTTGTCAGAGGGGATACCGGGAACGGCGTTTCTCCCTTTGCAGAGAACGACAGAGAGACAAAGAGGGTGGGGCGCCCGATGGAGAGAGGGACGGTATTTCGATGGCCTGTTGCCGGCACGCCGCACGCCAGTAATATGCAAATAGCGCGACTGAAGCGCACCTATACGATGACAGAGACGCCGGGGCGGGATACGCGCGGGGACGAGGGATCGAATGTACGTAACTGTACACGTCGGCTTTGATCAAGTGTAACAGCCCTCCGCGCTGGAGTGAACTCGATGAACGTTACGCGTGTAACCATGGAGTGTGGAAGAATTCGCGTTGTAATTTTCCCGAAAATTTCAGCGCGCCCTTGCGCTCGCCCGCGCCGGGGGTATTCAAGCGCTACGCGCGCGAACGTTCTCGTCGCTCGCGGCCGCGTCGGTCGGTTCAATATACCTACATTAATGGGCATTCTCTGATCGGGCTGATCCAATTTAAAACAATTTCGTAGCCGAAGCGACTCGAACTTTTACGCGACAAAGAGTTTCGGCTGTCTAACTGGAATATCAGTGCGCAATATTGCGAGATATGTCTGCGCTGGATCGGCTATATATGAAGAAAATTGCATATTGTAATTGCAATTACACAAAAATGCAATTCCATGTCGGAGGTCTTTAAAACAATAAAGCAATTAATTGCTATAAAAAGCAACTCTATTTTTAATTATGAAGACATATATTTATCTGTGATAAAATGTGAAATATAAATCGTCTTTGTAAACGCACACGTGTATATATAATACAAGTTGTTTCAAATTTGTAATATTACATTTTATTATTAAAATAAAAAATAGTATGTATTGTGTATTGTCCAACATGACATGATGAATTAATTCTTCCAACGATCCGAACGTTTGCAGTCCATTCAAATTGGAAAATTGTAATTAGTTGTCTACATCACACAGATATGAAACATACTTTATTGTTACGAGGACTGTACTTTTCAAACTTTTTTGTTAGTTTTGACACTGGCGTCTCGTATTAATATACCGATCGATATTACTAAAAAACAATGCCGCTAAAAGCATTTAAAGACATAAAATCTAAATCCTTTTTAAGATTTCGCTTCATAAACTTTTGTTAAAATGTTAAAACGTGACAGAGAGTAATTTAATCCAAACACCAATGTACGTATTTTCCAGATTTTAATGTTAAATTGAAATACGGGAGATACGATCATCGTGTGTGCGCAATTTTATTTCTGATTTATTATTTTTAAAGCTTCTATAAAATTTAACAGTATTTATTTATGTTATCCGGACATATATAACCGCATTATTTACAATCAATTTTATTTCATGACACATTTATCTTGTATCTTGGATTTTCGCGAAATTATCTAACTGGTAGATCGGTAAAAGCAACAGTATGGAGCAACTGGCGGATCAACTTGCAAGAGAATAGAATAGCAACAGAGCTGTAATTAAAATAGTTTACGAACGCGTCCTCCAAAGGTAACCACAAAAGATCCACACAAATGATCCTTTGATCAATGAACTCAGGTAGTATATGTGTGTGTATGTGTGTGCCGATTACCACTAACAAATACAAACGCGTTCTCTTTGTCTCAAATAATTGGGAATCGATTTATGAAACATGATGCTTGAATTCAGAGGCTTAATATGGGTATATGTGATACTTGTGCGTAATAAAAGAAATATATTTTTTAGTCTGACTTATATTTGGTAATAAATCAATAATAACAGATTATTGGATTAGAAAGATATTATTTAATTATTTAATTTAACTTAGCAATCAAAAAAGTACATTTATTAAATAATTACTACTATTTGTTGTTATATTAATTACAAAAAATGCGTGATTGAATTATTGGCAGTTTTACAGACTATTCCAGATGATATAAATTGATTTTGAAAAATTAGTTTAATATTAATTTGTATCTCATGATTATTTAGAAACATTAAAGAGTTAACATAATTGTGATAAACATACCAAGAATAATCATAGTCAAATTATTTGTACGTGACTACGGCAGTAGTATCTATAAAGAAACTATACGTAAAAGATTTGAGGAAGTAACTGATCGCGAGAAAGTATTTGGCAAGATTGTGTAGACATATAAATATAGATACATGTATATGCATGTTGTCTGATATGTATATGCTGTTACGGGAAACGCAAGCGGCTGTAGGAGGGAAAGAGAATGTAGACAGGAAGGGAATACCGAAAGCGGAAAAGAGAGAACGACGCGGCGGCAGACGATCCGAGCTCTGTTAGTAGCATATTGTAATGCGTCGAAAAGTTGGCGAATAAATCGAAGAAGCGTTGAGAGTAAAATTAGATAACAACTCTCGTTCTGGCTGCTGCCAGTAGAGAGCGGCTCTTCCCGAACTTTTAAGGACCATCCTCTTATTTCCTATGCCTCAACCATCGCAGCTCAGCTCTTCTCTCTCCCTTCCGTTGGTTTGCCCCATTCCTGTCTTGACTCCTAGCTGTGCTTCTTCCCGGCGCGACGGCTGCCGACATCTGATCTCTCTCTTTCCTGTTCAACGGCGCGATGAGGGTTACCATTAGCCACTCGTTTATTTCGAGCTTACATTATTAGGTGTTACTCCATTTCAACAATTGTTCGTTTCAAATTAATAAATTGCTTTGGGGAAAGAAAGAAATACTTCTTAATTTGACCTTGCCTAATGAGGATAGCTTTAGTCTTCGTTACGGTAATGTAAATATTACTTTCAATATAACGTACTGGAATTGATTGTAGTTTTTTCTTGTTTGTGTTGAATAATTAATAGAAAAATAAAAAAAAGCTGAAGTATTTTTTGGATTTCAAAATTACTGCTATATTTGCGTTAATTTCTGTATTGAGATACAAACAACACGCAAACAGGATTATAACTTGAGTGAAAAGCGATTTATATGATATCTGATTTAGGTACTTATTAAATATTAAATTGGTGAGGTCGGTAGTAAATTATTATATAAATTCAAGAGTAATCCACCATTTTGGCTTAATATTGTTAATGTAATTATGTAAAGTGAATCTCTCAAACTGTGTAGACAACGTTTATTCATTTATATATTCTCGAAAAGATTAATACGGACATATGTCTAAATATATTTTATAATTGTTATATTTTTACGCTTTACATTCTCTTGAAAATAAAGATTTTAGAATGTTTTATAGTAAATTTAGAGATAATTAATTGGAAAATGATTGTTTTTAGCATACATAAAATAAACTTCTTTTGATTTATTTAGAGACATTACATAATGTTAAAAAAATTTTAAACTTAAAATATTTTATTTATTTAAATAACAGTTTTTCTGATTAATGTATTACAGTATTACTTATTGTAATTATTTACTAACACTTTTATATCATTTTTACCCTTTGATGAATAAAAATACGTGCATCTCTGCATCAATATATTTTCTGTATCAATATCGGTAAGAAAACGGTGAGACAAGATGTCTAATTTGCATCAACGTACTCTTCAACAAAAGGCTTGGAGAACTCCCTGAATTCAAGTACAATATCTCCAGAAGCCGTAAAGCCTGTCTCATCAGTGCACCGTTGGATGATGCTTCTCGTAGCGAACGAGCGCGACGAGTAAGGGCGGAACGAAAGGAGAGATGAGACGCGATAAAGCAAGCCCTGGACCCGCACCATGAAGCGGGGTGTCCCGATCAAACGAGCTATTAGACCCGTGTTACGGCAACCTTCGCAGGCACCAAACCAACCCTTGTCCGCCGGACTCTGTGTCGCCTCTGGGCCCCCAGGGAAGCAGCGGTCTGCCTATTACATTCCACCACCCACCACTGCCTGCAGCAGTAACAATCATAAATCTTCACGCAACGCCCAACCCCTTACTTCGACTTCGTACCCAAAGCTGTCACCTTGTCGAGGTAAATACCCTACTCCTTAATCTTGTCGCTGCGGCGAACCGGCTGTCACTTGCTTTTGCCAGGCGGTACGCGCGCCGCTGAATGTGCGACACTGCTTGGCGAATCGAGCGCACAAGGACGCGTAAAACGGAAACGCGAATTGTATCTAATGTGACGCTTGTCAGAATTCGATTGCGGCTCACTACGTCTCGAGGGAATGAGACACAAACATACGTGATTTGTAAAATGTAGAATCAAGAAAGTAAAATAAATTTAAAAAATCTTAGTTTAGTTCATTAGTTGTACATAAATCGCGGTTATTTTTTTACAAATATTATTTATCGAATAAAATTTGTATTGCTTCAAGATGACAACGTAATGCATTCTGTATATAAAGTTAACGAGGTATCTAAAATGTTAGTATTATCGTAACATTCATTTAATCTTCAGAATCTTTCGTTTCATCGTCTTTAATAAATTTAAAGTCGGTTATCGCTTCAGCGTACGTACCTATAATAACGGAATAAAATTTTCACTCGTTATCGGTAAACATAAAAGAAATGGTGCTCTCTGTTAGAACTCCTGAAAAACAGTAAACATTCTATTCCACGAAAAGGGAGTAACGTATGTCAATTTCAGGTGCAAAAGTATTTTCGCGATAACGAATTCCCAAACGGGTTGACGTGAGGCTAATTATGTTTCGGGTGACGAGATCAAATAGGAGGTCGGAGGGACAGTTCTGAACGCAGGAATGGACACGTGAGAGAGTGCGTAGCGCGGCGCAGGATACGTCAACGTGGTTGGGGTGCCCTGCAACCGGGGAATGGCAAGCGTGGCGGTTTGCGGAAAGCCGCAGGCAGGCTGAACCCGACGGATCTGGAATAATCATTTGCAGCCTGAATACATTACCCGTGCAATTTATTTTGGTTTGTTTCGGTTTTGTTTCCATGATTTAGTAGAGCCTGGGAGCGTGATCGCAGCGCAGCGTAGGCAGAAAGAGTGCGCAGCGGTGGGAAAGGGGAAACAAGACGCATGTGTGGAGGAATTGGTGAAAATGCATGGCGGTCTCTCCGTCTCTCTCCTCATCATTCATCGTGCACTCTCTCTCCTTCGCTCTCTCACCGCTACAAACATACAAATACCCTCACGCAGTCATGTCGACTCTGTTCCTCGTTAGTTTTCGATCCGCGTCTCTCTCTCTCTTTCTCTTTCTCTCTCGATCTGCCAACCCTGGCGACCTGCTGTGCCGCGACCGAGCGTCTATTGATTCCTGACGAGAGAGTAATGTTCCTCCATTAATGATCATGTCCTGAATAAATCATTTGATAAAATGGACCCGTTGTTCGTGCGCACCCATGGCTGGGCCTACGTCAAGCCAGCCGGAGGACAAGCGCCAACAAATTGGCATCGCCCCTCGGCGGCGTGCGTGTCTCGTGTTGTACCTCTCGTATAAAGGCAGAAGGCGGAATCATGCTTTCCTTAAATTCCTTCTTCTATACATTGTAAGCTTTGGCCATGTAATTGTGGAATCTCCACAGATCGTCGCCAGCCGTCATTAAGTGATAATTAGAACTTAGAAACCTTTTATTAATTCATATTAATAAATATGGGAAAAAATTGTAATAAAGTATTTAAAAGATACAGATTACAGTGTAGTTTGACTTATTGCAATTTTTATCATTATTTTTAATTAATTATCCACATAATATAAATTATTGTATATACATACATACACATTATCTTAATATCACGTATACATTATTGTTAATAAGAGTCTCCTTGCTAAAGTCAAAATTCAATGTGTAAAGAAAATAATTGCACCCACATTAAGAGGAAAAAAAGAGAGAGAAAAAGTAAAACAATACGTAAAAAAACCGTAAAAAGAGCGAAGGAAGAAAACGCACGCGTATTTAACTGCAGGTAGGTAAACCTCAGGAGCTCTCGATGCATCTCACAATTGGAATTGGCGTCTCTTGAGATGTCGGGAAATGAGCCTGCATTGAGACAAATGGCATGGGAACGATGAATCATCGTACGTCAAAAGCAGGAAGTGAGGGCACCATTTTGCAGCGGCATGACGGAACTCCGTGAAACATAGCCCGTGGTATATAAAGAACCGTTTTTCTTTTCCCTTTTCCTATCTTTTCATTGAGACGAAACCTGCAATACGGTATCTTTGCACAGCGAATATCAGCCCGATGATTGGAAAAGGTAGATTACAATTCAGTCAACAAACTTGATGCAGAACAAAAAGTAAAAAGCAGTTGAATAATTTGCCTTTAACGTATACGTATATAAGTTGGTTTTTTTACTCGTTTCTAAAGAAAGAGCAAAAAACTAATTTTTAATTATTTATTACGTAAAAATAACTGTTTTTTTTTTATTTAAATTTAATAAGCACGCGTTTATAATTAATTAATAAATTATTTTACAAATAATATTTCTCTATCTCTTCATTTCCTAATCATATTTTAACAAATTTTGTCTATGAGACACATTTTTAATTAAAAAGAAATTTATAGCTACAGTTGATATTAAATTTACATGGAAATATGACATTGTAAGAATAACGTATTTAGATATACCTACTTTAAAAGAATCTTGCGCGCGCAATCTCCCCGCAGAATCTTCCCGCAAGGAAACATCTTCAAATATTCAATATTTATCTGGAAACACTTTCAAACAAACTCGCTACTTTTTCCAATTCTCGTCAGTTTTCGAAGATAACAATGCTCAATTACAATTTATTTCGAATACCATAGCAGAAAAAAAGTCTTTACAATGGCAATGCCGGAGGATCGTTTAGAAGACCAAGGCAAAGACGTATTTCGCGTCAATGTTTCTACGCATCTCAGCTAAAAAAGAAGAGCAACGGATCCTGGCAGACTCGACGACCGGGAAAACGCAACGAAGAAAAAAGAAAAGAAAAGAAAAAAAGAAAACGAGCCCAACACGAGCAAGGCGACACTGGAGAAAAGAAAAGCCTTAGAAGGCGATTCGTGTACATGCTATACTCGTGTACCGGTGGACTACTTTCAGCCGGCTCGTTAACGCGCCCCGACAGCCAGACGTGAGAGAAAAGGAGCGGAGAATGCTAGAAGGAGGTCGAAGCATTTTCCAATTAGCGTTAAACAAATATCCGCACGCCTTTCAGCCCGGTAACGCCAGGCAATATCCACGTCTGCTGCTATGTACGTTCATGGGCACCGAACACGACCAAGAAAAGGGGTAGCTATACGGGGGATGTGCGCGCGATGTGGGACAGCGGGATGGAGGCGAAGGTGGAAACAACTCGTTCGTCGGGTGAAATAAGAAGAGCGGAAGACGAGGACGCCGAGGATGAGGAACGCGAGGGCGCCAGCGGGTTGTGGAGCAGCCCGAATTGACGAACGCGAAAGAACTGAGCGGAATTTCGCATTTAATCAGCCGAGCAACGAGACTGCGAGACTCGTTGGTCTTCGCGCGAGTCAGCGAGGAAAAGTACAGAGGCGTAAAGCGTGGAAAGCGCTAAATGGTATCTGAACTGGTTCCTTTCTGACGAGCGCGGGGCGAACAGCCATTTGGTCGGCGAGTCGGCGGGAAGATGGTGAGAGATCGAGAATGGGAATGGGAGCGAGTCGGCGATGGTGCTGCGAGCGGTGGGTGCTTTTAATCTTTCGCTCGTGCGAGGATGCGCCCATTACTGCAAATTAAACTCCCTCGGGAGCCCCCGGCGTGTGACTACCATGAGAGCTACAGTAATCTGTCCACGAGGAACGTGTATATATGTACGATACTGCGCGCCTGGTGAAAAACGGTCGGAGAACCAGATGCCCGTCGTCCTGGATATAGGATTTATAGCCGTTGCCCCGCACGACACGCTGCGATCGTGAATGAAAGAGATTAACTTCTCGCGAGAATGGCGGCGCAACGGGCGAATGTTCGGTAGCTGCAGCAATCACGAGTTACGTTATTCTCGGCGATGACCAACAGATTCGCGAAACAACATAAAGAATTGGAGCACTTGTTCATTTGTTGCAGTCAAATAGAATTTGTATGCAAAGTGGTATGGTACGATTGTGAAAATTTCGTGAAACTCTAGAATAAAATAATATCTTTTCGCTAATTTTGAGAAACGTCTTTTTAGGCTTTCTCCACGTGAACAGTACATATACGTGACTCAACTATTACATGGGCTTGTTTCAAATATATATACAGTTTATAACTTACACATATTTATTTCTTGAGAGATATCGTAGGTACCGGTTGGTATTATTTACGGAAGGCTAAGCCAAGGTGTCAGTGTATCACGATATACAAAGTTTCTTCAATCGCACTCTTCTGTTCCCCTTTTTCCTCATAGGCACGCTGAACGAACCGGTAGTTCTAATTGAATATCAGGCGAAATGTAATTACGGTTGGAATTCATGCTTCGTCGGAGCAAATAATTTGCCATGGCACGGAACACAGTGAAATGGTAACGAGAGGATAGGACGCGGAGGGTGTGTTGAGAGCGCGCGCGCGCAGGGGCGCGGAGGCGGCAGAGCTCGATGCGTTATCAAAACTTTGATAATCCAATCGATTACCAATGCAATAATTGGTGGCCGAGCCGACGGAAGGGGGTGGGATTTTCGGTCGTGCCGGGATTCGGCGAAAAGGGTGGAGCAGAGGGGTTAAGTGGAATGGGTGGATACTCGTATGTCGGAGTGGTATCGCGGGGTGATATGGGAAGTGGGTGGAAAGAGGGTAGCATAGAATGGGTAGAGAAGAGTGAGGAAGGGAGGGAGAGTAGGTACCATTGTAAATTAACGATAAACGAACTGGCGCTCATCAAAGAGCCCCTGCGCTCGTAATATCTGTCCGGCTAATCCATTTACCGACAACGGTAATTCTCTGCTGTCGCCGCCGCTGCAGCCCTCCGGCCATCCAGTCTTCCACGAAACAGGATGTTCATCCCCCGCAGAATGGAAGAGGTAGGGCCACGTGATCGTAAACGAGTTTCGATGCAATTCGCAACGTTAATCCTGGTATCGTTTCCGTGATCCTTACACGTGAGCCGAAAAGACAAGACCGGGGCGCAAACGGTATTACTAACTCGATATAAACCGTCGAATCCAGACGGCGCCGGTATGTACAAATATTAGATAAATTCTGTTATATTTTGCGTTTCCGTTAATGAAAAAATTAATCGCTTTCTTAGAATTTTCATCAGTAAATGATGAACGATATTTTCATTAAATAGAATTATTTGAGAGACAGAAATATTAAACTTTTCTATATATATAATTATATTATATTATTAAACACTAAGATAAATTTTTAACACCTTCTTCAAAATTTTTGCCAAACATAGATTTAACATACAAGTTTTATTCGAAATACATTCACATCCTATGTTAATTTTAAAAGAAAGCATATTAGTAATTACGTATAATAGACATTTTACAAATTGAACTGAATTGTTGAGATGGAAGAAGAGCAAAAGCACAGGTAAGCACAGCTAATTTTATTATATATTTTTGCTTCCATAATTTCTGAACTCTCAATAATTGTATTTTTAGTCAAATTTATTTCAGAATTAGGAGGTAAAATTAATGATGGAGGACGATGTATTTTATAAATAGGATTATTTTTCTTTTATTATGTAGTTGTGACATGACTGGTAATTTACTTCATACGTGCATGTTCTTATAAAGTTTCGAGTAAAATTGATTTTCACGATCCATTTTAATGTACATCCCTTGTTTTATACATATAAATTGCACACACACACACACACACACAAAGATATTTTTTTCATGAAATTACTCGATCGCTTTGCGGAATCACACAAATTCTGAACAAGTTGAAATTTCATTACTAGGAACGCATTCTACCAATTCTAAAGGGCGAAATTCATGTGGGATTCAAGGGGATAGTTCAAGGGCGTTCATGCTCTGCTAGCAATTGAACATCAAAGGTCTTTAGTTGTTTGACGCTTCGCGTGTTTACATTCAATAGGCGGTGCAAATGTTCTAGATACTATTAGCAACCGGGCGTTTGGTAAATGTACGGAGGACTGATCCGCATTTAACTAGCAATTTCCCGATTATACAATAAGAAACTATAACGGTATATTAATGCTGCATTTGTTTCAGAATTTAGTTCAATTTTTTTTAATGAAATTTGTATGAAATTATATATTTAATTCAGCACTATTTTTGCCTTTATTTATCTTTATTCATCTTTAATCAGAAAATATTTTTGTTATTCTAATTAAATTAATTATTGTACACCATTATGTGTTCTATAAACAGCATATAATAATATCCTAACGCAATACAAATTTTGAACATAGTATATAGAATAATTTTATGTACCTACATAATAGCTTACTGACTACTGTATCAGTTTGTGAAGAAGTACGTAACGCCAGATATGTAATGTTATACCTGATGTTACTGTTTTTTTTTTTTTAATGAATACAGCAGATTAGAAAGTTATTATTCTCTTTCGCGACGTAGAGCTGGAACCGCAAATTTCCCGAAAAGCACTTTGCGGAATATGAGATTCGCTCGAAACGCTAATGAAATCCGAAGGGCAACGAGCAATTTCTGAAGGTGGCTTACTGGCCACGGCTTAATCTAACTCGGAGCCAGACTTTGCGCCGCGGGAGTTTCGTGCCGTTGGCTCTCGAGGAAGCCATCTCTGAAACTTGTCCCCTAAACGGGGAAGCATACGTCACCAACAATGAAACTTAGTTCGATGAGAAAGCCTGGGGTGTCGATTCGTATAAGACAACTTAAAAGCATAGAATATGAAAATGGTTGTCTAAAGGCGTCTGTGTTGTCTTTTCCAATAAATTATGTATATTCTAAATATGTAAATGAGAGATTTTACCCTTTTAACAAAATATATTTGACTTTTTGAATAATCTTTGGAATCGGAAATAAAATAATTTAATAACTTTTCGAATAGTTTCGTTTACGTCTTTTGGAAGACAGGTATATTAGGCTAAAGTTGATGTCCATGTGACATATAATCTACGTTGATCCTCATGAATACGAAATACCTGAAAAGCAGCAGAGAACGTTACCCGTCATAAGACACGTAATTGACGTTTATAAAGTAGCTATATATAAACTTTCACTAAGTCAAATATAAACTAATCCCATTACATTTAATTTTAATAAATTTTTATAAATAATGTAAATATCTCTGTATAGTTTTTCCATAAACAATTTTTGCTGCATTCTATGATAGTTTCTTAAACTTGAATCTTCTCAAACTACTTCTGAAATGTCTAATAAACTAAGAAAAGATACATAAAATTTAAACTTTGCTGAAACTACAAATCTCTGTATACTATAATTTAAAACTTAATAAAATTCTTTCAAATATTTTATTTTTAATATTATCGTTTTATTAAATTAAGCACATGATATTACATTCAGTAGAACAAATTTAACCGGATTCGTAAAATTTATCCGGAGATATAAATATATACGCTTGACGATCTTTGATTTACTAATTTTAAAAGCTTATTGGCTTTGATCAAACTTTAAAGCTGTAGATTACATTTCAATCGTTAATCTTTAATTTTTAACAAAAATTTTACAAGAACTTCTAAGTTTTATATAAAAATATATAATTATATTACATGTTTTTATTATATACTGTACAAACGTATCATTAAATAAGTATTAAATAAAAATAAACTTTTAAAAAGTGATATTAGCAAATATGTTTATTATTAATACACACAATCCAAATCTTATATCTATATTTGCTTATTTTAATTACGTAATGTTAATTTCTTTGGATGATAATTATAGCTATATCAATATGTTATTCTAAATTTTAGCATTTTCCAACAAATCCTATTATTAGAAAACAACAAATATCATAAAAAAAAAATCTTCATTCTATGGAATTTATCATTTTGCGTGTTTTTCTTTTCTCTGTCTGCGCAGTAGTCGCGGTTGCTATGTGCACGGCCACAATTTTTCCCAGCAATTTGTCTGGCGAAGCATAACACAGATCTGAAGGGGCAAGAAAAAATAGTAGGCTGTTGTTCTCTCAAAAAATATGAATGGTTCTGTGGTTGGAAGACTAACAAAAAATTATACTGATAAAGATACAATAAGTAAATATTTCAAAGATACTAAAAAAATATAACATGTTAATGTTATGTAGAAAGTTAATTCATTAAAGTATAATAAACGGCAAGATTAAAGTTGTATTAGAATTGAATAATATAAAATGACAAAATAACAAAATAAATAGTAAGAAATAACAAGGAGCAAAGAGCAAGGCAAAGAGTTTTGTATAATTATTATTATTATCTTTATTAATATATTTTGTATATTTTACTATATTACTTATTATTAATTATATTACTTAATTACTAAAACAAAGTAACATTTTGATGTATTTTGAATTGTTTAACTGATTAGTATTAAGTGATGCTTTTCTTTATCTTCTCAGTATCTATTGTTATTTATGATACGTCGTCCTCCGTTTATTTTATACTTTAGCGTGAAATCTACGAACACCATTTTTCTCCGAAAATAAAATTTCGTTCACATATATTGTGCTTTTGGCTATCAAAGGCTTTTATCGTCCATGGTCTACTGATTGAAATTGGACTGCCGTTTTTATTACATATATATATATATAGGTATATATGTCAAAACGTAAACGTGATTCGAATAATGCAGTCACTTGTGTTTTCTTATATTTATTATATGAATTATTTATTTATATATTTATTTATATATTTATTTATAGGAAAAGAATACTATTAATACACTTATATATACACAAGCTACTTATTGATATTTTAGAAATTTATAATTTAAGCAATTGCAATAAGCATAGGCACATACATTTTTTTATTATTATTATATTATTATAATATAATTAATAAAATAAATAGTAGAAAATGCATTATAACTATTATAAAAATATTTCAATTTTTTGTAATATACGTCAGGTTGCAACACATTTGTAAAACTATATTCTTAAAATACGTATACGTCATTCGCCATCATACATAAAAGGATGGTCGCCTGCCTGGATATGGCCTGAGGGCCGTTCGTTCGATATTTATTGGAGTTACACATAGGACGTAGGGGGCACATCCGGTATAATAATATCTATTTTCCGGGCGACGACGCGGGATGAGCAGAAGTACGACGAGCAGAACCAAACGCAACGGAATGGAACGGCGTGGCGGTGGCGGTGGCGGCGAGGACGACTACACGATGACGTCGCTGTCGACGCTGTGGTCCATCGTAAATGGAGTCGCGTATGGTAGGACTGAAGATAAATAAAATGAAACGAAAGAAAATAGAATGGCCAAGAGAACAGAGGGAAACGTGGATGCAATATGATGGTGTTACCGAAGGTGTTACGTGAATGCAATGCCGATTGGCTAAACTGGATGTGTCCTCTTCATCGATTTCCATCGCACGCTGATATCGATTTCTTGTACGCGCCCATCATTGATTCAGTTAATTACTTTTTCATTTTATCCATACTTTAATATATGCCAGATAAATAAGAGAGAGTGATGTTAAAATTATTAAATTTATTATTAGAAGAAAATGATTATATATAATTTATAAACAAATAGATTGAAATACCTATTATGTTACGACAGAATATATACACGGTCTTTTTAAATTGAGAACACGAAACAGAAACGTGTGCGGGAACAGCGTTTGCATGAAACATCACAACTGCATTTTCATGGAACAAATATAACTCGCGCCGAAAGAATAAGTAGGTAACTTTTCTGTAACAGGTGCGGAAAAATACAGTCATAACACACAGCGAATTCGTATTTTACTACAAGTATAAAACTGTTTAACAGACGGTCACCAAGCATCGAGCGTGGTGGATTTTCCGCGACGGAATTCAATGAGTTCCAAGTCGTTGCTGGCACATTCATAATCGCATCATCCCTAGGACCGCCGAGGAAAGAAGCGCGAAGCGCGAAATACGCGCGCATGACAAAGAATAGGTTGAGAATATAAAGAAGATCCGGAGACAGAGGGTAAAGTCTCCGTATGCGAGCTGCGCGCATTGAGCTGTTTCATGTTACGGTAAAACACGGCGGTGGAAGAGAGCACGAACGAAGATGACGGCGAGCGAAAGAGGGAGGTCAATAGCTCCCACGTGCCAGAACGTGCCGCTGGAATTTAAATGTATTTTATTTAACAGGTGAACGCGCCCTAGGCGCCCGAAGCTTTGAGCCCTTTTTCCCTCTCGAGTCTGCTCCTCGAGTCGCGCCCTTTTCCTCCCTGCTCGACCACCCCGGCCCCCATCTTATTGAGAATACTCGTTAATTACATGCGCTTCCTCCTGGGCGCGCACCGTTCTTCATGATTCGACTTTGCTCCGTCGGTCCCCGTTCTTTCGTCTAAACGTTGAGCTCGTCGTCTTTTCCGATGCAAATTAAAAGCGTGCAGGGAGCGGAGCTGTGTTTTCAGGTGAGACCAGCCGGAAAAGAGACGGCGGAATATTCCCGTTCGACGAGCGTCGGTCGATCCTGTCATCCAGAATACTTCGGTGCGCACTCTTATGTCGCTACGTTTTGCGCCGGTTGGTCTATTCAATAAATCGCTGATAAATGGAATTACACCTTTCTCTGCTGACATTATTAATGTCTACGACCTCACCACAAAGGAAAATTTATTCAACTTTTTTTCTTTCGACTGAATTAAATCGCACGGCATTTAATTTGTTATATGGAAAAGAGATGTCAACGTTTTTCAGAAGACGATTGCGCCGAAAAATTGTAACTGTCGCACTGAAATATTCTGATTATTCTCATACAATCATTTGAATACCAAACAATTCATGTGTAACAAAATGTATATATTTATATATTATCTACACTTTTCACATCTTCAGGATTGTGAGTATTCTACAGACAATTACTCCGTGGACTCGGAAGTTTTTAGAATCATTACGACTTAAAGACGCAAAGTTATTTCAAATACGTTCCTTTTTCCGAAAACGCGAGAAAGAAGCGAGAAAACGCGCTCTTTTTAACTTCTACCTTGCCACCTAGCATTAGCATACGCGCCTTCAAATGTACGTAAACCTGTCGCAAAAAGTGAACGTCAAGGGGCGAGGTAATGGATTTGACAAGATACTCCCCGAACAACCATTATATTCGGTACGTCTACGGTAGTAACAACACGATATCAGCCTTCTGAAACACCGAGTGCGAGAGAAAGTCTACCATCCATTTATTCATAGCGCTTCATAAATAAATGTATGAAAGCGCGGGCAGAGCAGCCACTGGGCCAGCGTTTCTTTCTTTTTCCATTGCCGGCCGCGCCGTATAGGTAAGTTACCTTTTTCAAGTTGTATACATTTATTGCGCGATAAGCAAGAAAAATCCAACAGGCGTACGCTTAACGTACTACAGGTGAGTTACAAGATGGTCTATTTTACCCGAGATTGCGCTGGATGACGAACAGGGATTAAAAGCGCGATAGGTGCACTGTGTGCATATGAGTTATGCATTTTACGTGCGTGTCATACCGGCTGAAAGTTTGAGATATAATTCATATCCGAACACGTGGCTGATATGAACCTTCACTGAGATAGATGCCACGGTACGCTCAAAATGCCATGTGCGGATAACGCTGCTGGATTGTGAACGGCGGATTACACTGTTGGGAACGCTAAAACTTCTATATATATTATCTAGGAAAATTATCTATAAAAAGTTTACAAGTTTAGCTAATTAGACTAGTTAATTAAAATGTTAATTTTGCTTAATTTAATCTGGAGAGGAAATAACAAATTTTAGTAAAAAATATTTATATGCAGATACATTTAAATAAAAAATTGTACTGAGGTTTATAACGGAAAATAGTAGTATTAATAATGTTTAGAACATTTTTTCAGCTCTTTTATCAGTTATGAGCAACGCGAATTAAAACTCTATCGTGATCTCTGATTTTGTATGCGTGATGGCCGAGGACGGAAGACAATTTCTCATTGATTGCATAAGTAATTTAATTAGGAGACAAGAGAGGAGAGTGATCGATGAAGGAATACGAAAACGGAACTTTTGTTTCGTGATTCAAGAATTCTCCAAGGACAGATTAGTCCCTGATACCTCTTTCACTCTCGCAGAAGAGTGAGATAACAGGAAGAAAATGTACTTGCAAGGGAATAACAAGTATAGTAAGAGAGCGGCACACAGGGTAGAAAACTTGTCTTTGCATACTGCCTAGTTTACAATACAGGATTAAGTTTGCGACCGCGCTTTCCTATACCAACGTTTCTGCTTCAAACTTAAAGCTCTTGATAAGCTCTCGCGTTCTCCGTTCTACACCTCCGCCACGCCGAACCTGTCGCTTCTCCAGGAATCGGTGCTTTGTCTCGTTTTTCGTGTACTAAATCTCCCAAAGTCTACTGAAAAAATATTTTACTTTGCGGCGGTAAAAGCTCCTTATTTATTCATCGCACGAAATCTTTTTTTATAAGGAAATGTCCTAAGAATAAATAGAAATGCATTTATAGACTAATTCTATATATAAATTTCCCGATTCGTGGTGAAATAGAAAATAGAAGTCGTAATATTGACTACGTTTCCACTAATTGCATATCGATTATCTTAAAATAAATTAAATTCCATAACTGAGCTAATTAATATTCATAATAATGTCAACATCAAATATTATTCTCTTTATATAAAATAAGTAATATAATTGTTTTGTGGTGTTTTTTGAACAAAAAGCATTTTTCCAAACCAAAAAGATTCCGAGAAAATGATTCCGCGTGAGATTATTGCGAGAGAGAGAGAGAGAGAGAAAAATAAGATAGAGCTAACTCAGACACACAATACTTTGTGGTGGTAGCGTTAGCGAAGGGTGGTTCGGCACACATGTCCAAAAGAAATAGTAGATATACAGTATATGGGATAGATATAATGTTATGGTACGTTGACCACCACGGCCCATGTACTTCCTAGCGCGCCAGTACTGCCACGCTACGTTGGATTTACTCCTCTCCCTTGCCCGCCTTTCGTCCACCCTCGTTTTTACCAGCATACGACTGCGTATACCATCCCTTTTTGCATTCTTTATTTCCTCCGTTACCGTGCAAATTGTACTCTAACAAAAATATATGCTTTAATCAGCTTATTTCCGTTTCGATGGAAAATATGGCACCCCGACGGTGCCTTCGTAACTGGAACGCTTTTTGCGACACGGTAATTGTGATTGCCGACACGCGTTGAATAGAGTTTTAGTGTAAAAATCGTGCTCTTTTTTAGAACAAGTTACTATTGTCATTCGATTATAACTAACGATGCGTCGCGCTTGCCTGCGCGATAACCGTAAACAGAAGTAATGCTCGCGCTTTTAATGCAGAATTTTCAAGATTAAACGTGCAACAGAATTCGAGATTAAAATTAATGATCTTTTTTTTTAATCGTCATATTTCCAGAACAAACTTATGTGATAATTTTTTTCAGAAATGTTAAAAAAAGACAGTGCAAACTTAATATTTCTGTTGATCAAGATAGGTTTATTGTCGCAGCTTGTTCCATCTCGCTTGAGACCGTTGCTTCGGTAGAGGCTTACATAGTATCGGTTCGCTCAACCCTCGGCATATACGTCGCTTTAATTTGCATTCCTACGACCTTCGTAAAATAAAGGTTATCCCGGGCGCGAAGCACGTTTCGAAACTGAATCCGCTTTCCAACCCCCGTCCCCGTCCCTTTTCCAACTTCTATACTCACACTACACCAACAACATATCGCGCTTTCATGCTGCGAAAGGCGAACTGTTATTGCAAATAGGCGAAATCGTCCTGGCGATCCCTTGCTATGGAGATATCATGCGGTTTGCAATATCGAGGTGAAACGACACGGAGGATAATTTTCCCATAGGAATCCAGTAAGAACACTATCACGACGTTTGAATCCGGAAAGCCATCGAGCCGTTCTCGGGACGACCGTTTATGGTTGATATCACGTGCGAGGATGTTGAGAATCCGTCTGATCTTAGCCTTATACACGGTGTTGCGCTGCAGTGTAAATATTGGATTCTTAAAAAGATGTTTAATATATCCCATGCGATGATACAAACGTGAAAATAAAGACGAAAAGCGCATTACATTGCTCGACAGACACAAAAGAATTAATCGGAATTTCAGGAACATTCGTGTTTTTTTTTTATGTTATACATACGCAAAATATACACATGATTCATGTTACATATAATGTTTTCAAACAATTAATTAAAATTTGAAACTGTATTGTTATATACATGTTATCCAGAATACTGTTAAATTCTGCAAAAATATCTTGCAGCGCGAGTTTTGTAAAAATAAACTTTGTTCTGGGAGAGTCAAATTTGCGCGTGCGATATACCGAAAAGCTCGTCCCCGCGGAAAGCTTGCCGATAACGACCGTTCGTCCAGCAGATAGCGCCGAAACATTTCCCAACAATCGCTCCGGCAAATTCCTAATTCCCATACATCACATCCGCGGGTATTGAAAATTCAATCAAATCCAAAAACGCGCTGCGCGAGACGATTGGCCAGGCTAGCGCGTATTTTTGACGCGTTGCAGTAAAGCCGACGTCCTGGCGAGCCGTGTGTGCCGCGATTTGACCGATTTACCGGGCGACATTAAGCGTGTGTGCACGCACATGCATGCGCGCTTGTCGGTGCCGCGTCGACACGACGACAATGACGATGATACGGTGCCGTTGGTGGTGAAGGCAACATGCCAAACTGTCAGACAGCTAGTAGCATACAACTCGGCTACACGTGTTCGCAGACCCTTCTGTAACCATTGGTATGCCAATACGATGCAACGTCCTGCGCCCCCCCCTCGTCCCCTTTCTCGTAGAAACGCCTTACGGTTAGGCTATCAGATAACCCTTTAACGTCATTGTGACCTAGTATGCTGCGTTTGCACGCACGCAGTCTTCCGGCCACCCACCGCCCAGTCTTAATCGCTTTGAGTCTTGTGCCTTCGTCCTTCTCGGTGGGTGGTCGGTACTGTAAGGTACCAACGTGTTACCGCGGATGTTTTCGTTTATCAATGCATGCCATGTTCACTGGTGAAACACAAGCGCTAGATACGCGCTCATAAAGATTTTGTTGTGTTAATTTGCACAAATTTTGTATAGTTCTAACAAATTAATTTATTTTTGATATTCAGTGTTACTTATTTTTGTTAATAATGTAAAACTTATTCGACTCTAACTCAGAATTGACTAACAAGTTTAAAAAATTAACAGAAACTAAGTATTCGATTTATTTTTATGTCATACTTTTCGAAGATTATTTTGTCCCGTTGTTGAAAAATAAGAAACTAAAGATATTAACTTATTAGAGAAAAAACAGTATTTATATACTTTACAATTTTGACTTTTTATTTATCAGAATACGTTTAATATATTTAAAAATCTCTTATTTGAATTTCTGTAAATAAACTAGAAAACTAACAGTATGCTTGTTTAACACGTATTACTATTATGTGTCTCGAACACGAATATCTAAAGCAAAGAACTACGAATAGGTCGGCGAATGATTGCTCGACTCTAGAGAAGTTTCAGAGTTGAAACTGTGTGAAACTGAGAAAGCTTCTAAAGTCAGCAGGAAGCTTTGATAGAGTCGGCAATGGTCAAATAGTCGACCACTGCCCTTACGTAAGAAGGATGAAGATTTAAAAGGAAATTTGAAAAGCGCGCATTCCTTTAAAACTTTTCGCAACCCACTAACCATGCGGCTAAGGAAAAAATAAACTTCACGGATTTTACGTCAAAGCACAAAGTTTATTAGCAAAAAAGGTATCTCAAGTTGAAGATATACTGAAAGTAAATAGTTGTAGAAAAGAAACATCTCTGTGTCTACGACTGAAAGTAGTACATCTTTGAGAGATGTTAAAAAGAAGAAAGAAAAATCGAAAAGACATACTTTGAAATTAAAAAAACAAATATTTTTTTAGAAAAAAATAAAATATGCTTTGCATATTCTTTACGCTGTTTTATTTAATTTAAAAACTTATAAAATTTTTAGTCATATATTTTATTTTCATGTAACATAGCATTATTCATATCATATTCAACTTTTTTTCAACATAATATTTCCAGTTTAGTCAAAAACATACATATCTTTTAAAGCTATTTTTTATTTAATTTTTTATTATCGCTTTGATATTTTTTTTGTTGATTAGAAATGCAAAATAATATTATTATATAAATGGAATATGCTTGCTTTATTCTTTCAGAAAATTCGTTGCAAATTCAACGTATACCGAAGAAATCAGCTGAAACCGCGGAGAAACATGAAGGGATCGGGCGCTTTGATAGAGTCAGCAACGACCGAGCATTTGACCACCCATCTCGGTGGTCGAGAGGGAAACGGTTCGAAAGGTGGCGGAATGGCAGGAGCAGGTTAGTACCGGCAGGGGTGGGCATAGTTATTGCTATGCATATGGTATCCCGAACAATAAAACGGAATAGCCACAGTGCAAGTGTGCAGGAGGGGTAAAGGGGAGGAATGGGATTTTAGAGCCCGTTTTAATCGGGCTACGGGCGAACGACGTGGCGCGGGAAACGAATCGTACTGCAAAAGCAACTCCCGCGTATACCCCTTGCTTCTCACGATCTGCCCCTGATTCCCTCGCAGCTTCCCGTTTTCGCCTTCTCTCTCTCCACCTCCTCCTCGCGAATTTCTCAGCCCTCCCACACTCTTCACGGCTCGATCCCGTGTTCTCGCCACTCCTTTACACGTCGATGCGGAGAATGCATCGATAAAACCAACACACACACGCGCATTCACCCACGTGCAACGTATACATTCGCGTACACCTGACGATGTCGCACTCGTTTTGCTTGCGCGTCGTCCAATGCGGAAGGTTAAGGTAAAGCGGTGGAGGGATAAAGAAACGCACGGGCGAAGTTAAAGGGAGCCAAACGGATACAGGGTTAGCGCCGGATTGTATCTACTCAAGCACGAAACGGTTTACATTTACTAAAAGTTTCCAATTGCATGGAGCATGCCGGATATCCACTCTACTTTCCTTCTTCAGAGACGTCATTTTACTGCTGGGCGATAGTCGGGAGATGCAAGCAGGGACGGTGGCTTCTATCTCTTTCGCGTACTCGGTATACCTTCCCCCCTCGCAACGATTTCAAAGTCGTAGCGGAGAATCGTTTCGCAAATCCTTGGAGGAGGCGCATCGAGCCGCTTTCGTACAGCAGTATACTTCGATCTCACTTTGTATTACTCCTGCCCGACTTCGTCTCTTTCTGTCTCTCGTTATCTATAATGGGTTTTCGTTGTTCTTCAGCAAAGTACGAAAATTTTGTTGGCTGTCTAAACTCGTAGCCACGCTGTTGTATAATTGAACACACTTAAAGCGCTCCGTGAAATCCTCTTGGTGTGAGTCTTCGCTTCAAAGGTGATAACATCACCAACGCCCGTAAACATGATAATTACCAGCTCTCCATAACTAGATACTCGCATAATAAGATAAGCTCATGGAGGCAATCAATTAATATAATTATTGTACTTTGTATATGTGCAATGCATGAATTGATATGTAACATATACGCTTATTAGTATATGACGAAGAGAATGCATTCAAGAAAATGGAAAGAAAACTGCATGTTAAAATTGGAGGGCCAAATAATGATAGAAAAATAAGCATCGATAAAAGCCAAGAGGATATTGCAGCTGGATCGAGGGTTGCTAAAATAAAACTAGCAGGAAGAGGCGACAAGGGGATGAAATTTTCGGTGAAGAGGGTGAGAAGGATAAAGAGAGGAGTGAAAGGGTGAGAAAGAGAGAGAGAGAGAGAGAGAGAGCGCGGCGAACTGGTTACAAAGTTGCGAATTAAAAATACAAAGAAGGACGAGTCGGACGGGAAGGCGGGTGGGTGTCGGTCGAGGAAGGGTAGATTTGAGACAAAGGGCGCCGCGGAAACAATGGCTTGTAATCTCGAGCCCTTAGAATAGCCCTGTCCTGCGCTGCTCTGTTCACCACGGGCATGCCTTTCGCCCTCCCATCCGCTCTGAATCGAAACCACGGTCCGCGATTTTCGGCTCCCTGCCCTTCGCCCGTTCCAACGAGCAGCTTGTCAGATCTGGCCGGGCACAATGAGCGGGTTAAACGAATCAATTTTTGTGCGACTCTACTCGGAAATTCCATTTCCGTGAGCGACATCCGACTCAGGAGGTTGCAGGAAGATAAAAGACGTGGAGCGTTCCGGCGATGAGGTGGCGATGGGCGGCCGGAGTCGTAAAAAGGTAAAGAGATTTCGTGGCCGCGATCGTATTTCCGGGAAGGGACGTTGTGAAGAAGTATTTCGAAAGGTGGCAGGAAAATAAGAAGCTTACACGGTATTAGCACCGGCACTTTCTACCTGCCGGCGAGAAAAAGAGCGTCTCGAGAGATTGAGTTCGGAAACCGTCGGCGTCGTATTAATACAATACAACTTTTATTGATAAGTATATGCTCTATTTGCGAAAAGTGATTTATTATCCAAACGACAACTACGATCGTAATCTAAAGCAAGTGTTTTTGCACGTGGCAATTTATTTTACAATATCTTGGTTATAGTTAATCGCAAAGTAAAATGATACCTTATACTGATATAGTGTAACGTTGAAAAGGTTTGCAAGGAAAACGCCAGGATTTGCGACATTTAGAATTGATTATGATAATTGTAATAAATAGTTACGATTCGGAATTATTAAGCCAAGATATGCAAATTAAGTTTGGGAAAATATTAATAAATTTATGAAATATACGAGACGAGTTCAATAGCTACAGAAACGGTAATCAAAGAAGAAGAATATTGTCAAACTTTCGCTGCGCCGCGTTATCGTGTTACTTAGCTTCTCAGTCCCCGTTGCTGCCTTACTACTCATTGCCCCACACCACCGCTCTTTCCCCGTTTTACATCTTCTTCGCAGTCCATCCACAAAGAAGAACTTCCGTGGATTACCATCTCGTCGCGGTTCTTGTTAATATTTATTAGATGCCTAGCGTTGGAAGGCGGCGCGGATCGAGAGGATTGCATCGTGTAAGGGGCTACGTGAAACTTCCGTGCTTCAACTCTGCATCCTTTCAATGAAAGTGATTACGAACAAAAATAAAAAACTGCCGCCGGAGGAGGAACAGTGTCTTGGATTTTGATCCGAGAAGAATACAGCGCTATTGGAATATTTAATAACTCTGCTCTATACAGGATTATAATAGTCGTCAAAAACACCGGCCATTTCATTCTTAATTTATGTGATAAAATTACTCAGCGGTGTGATTGAATAAATACCACATTTTACTGAACGTTCACGAAATTAGTCTCCTAGCGTCTATTATTTAAATGTGATTTAGGAGGTGCGCAGGGCATAATGTATACGTCTGCAGCAGATCACATATATTTTATGTCAAGCGACTCAAGCGAGTATCTCATAATCTAATTAATTCCGACGCTAATTAATTTCCATCTTAATTTGACCAATTTTTCTCTGAGCGCGCGCGAGATCAAAATGTTAGAAGTGCAGCTTTCGCGTTCCCATCATTAATGCAAATAACGTTGTGAAACGTATCCGTTTTGCGGCCGTTCGTATATATACTTCACGGTGGCGATGTACCGCAATACCATTCTCAGATAGCGCAGCAGGGGAGTCCACGATGGTCGGCGGGCTGGTTTGCATTTCACAGCAGATATACGGTTATCTTGTACACGTCCGTGACAAAGCCCGTACGTTCTGGTTAAGCGCTATCTAACCCCGCACCCTCGAACGTTCCCCCAATCTGTGTCCGTATTAATTACGGTACTCATTAAGATATCCGGTAATTCGCGGCGAGGCTGCACCGCCGGCGCTTGTCGCCCGGTTGCGGCCGCAGCAGCGCACGAGCATCGCAATCGGGCGCGTCGCGGCGCCGGCACGGCGTATTGCCGCGCCAGCACACGTAGAAACGGTCCCGGTATTAATTTAGCAAGAGCGTAATTTTCGTTAATTAATTGATAGATTGTCAACCGAGATAGGCAGGCACAACCGCATTCGGTGTGCACGCCGGCGTAGCCCCGCGAAGCGACTACGGCTGGGTCTAGCGGAGAATGGAATGGAAAAGCTGATGGAGAATGGGGGCTGGTTCGGTGTACGTGGCGAATTACTGTGTGCGATCATCTACGGATTAATTAAATTCGATGTAAACGCGCGCGCGGCGCCGTGTCACGTTGGTTTGGCGTAGCAGGAAAATTTGCAGTAAACGGTGATTCGTACGCGGAAATCAATCGCGGGGAACTTCCTGTGATTACCAATGTTTATCATGATTATGTAGGTAAAATGTTAATATATTCATGACAAGAGTACCCTTGTTTTAACAAGAGATATCAAAATTTGTGACATGATTAAAGAAAAGATAGTGAAGAATTGGCTTTATTTATTTTTGTTATTCTATTTCAGCTTTAGCGTTGATAAAATCTGAACTTTTTGAACTCACAAAATGCAAGAAGGAAAAATATTAAAAAATATTTAATAATATGTGTAATTTTACATGAAAATTTTATCAAAAAATGTTATCTTTGTATGAGCCAAAAGTTCTGTGAACTGTATTCGAACACAGCACTGCTATGAATTTGAAGCAGAAACCGTTTTAATAATTTTGACATGATTATTATGACACGGCCAACAGCTATGACTGATCAGTTTAATTACTTATTGTTTTTACTTGTTAATTAATGTTATCAGATATACCACTCTAGAAACATTAACATGTGAACTCAAGTCGAATATTATTTATTAAAACAAATATCATAATTATCATGAAAAATGTGCCAATATATATACGATCAGGCTGGATCTTTTGCGTCTAATAATATTTTTTTAAATACTAAGCGCGGTATTATTAAATTGATTATCAATTATATGATGGTACTATTCTAACTTTAGGACTGCGTTTTAAGACCGACAGTATTCGGCGTGTAGTTTACTAAGCAGAAAATTGTACATAAATTAACGTAAAAAATATTATTAGGCACAAAAGAACTAATTCGACCCATATATTGGCACATTTTCTATTTATTTGATTATTATCATAACACGATCATGTCTCACTTATTATAAATTATCATAAGATAGAATTATGTAAACGCATGATTCATTAATTCATATAACGTATATGAATCAAGATAATAATATCGTAAAAAGCACTGATCAGTAACTCTTCATAATTCATATGCCGCTATAAGCTTAAGATAAAATTAATTTCTTAGAATAATTTAAAGGCTTAAAAATAGCGTCTTGTAAATTTGCTCGACGCTTTATTTAAAGTTTCGTAGTGCGCCAATTTTCTTCCATGCTGCCAGTGCGCCTGATCGATGATGCAGGAACGACATTAATAAGTACCCACGGCATACTGTGTACATGACGTATAATAATCTCGATGAATACTGTCGGATCACATGCGAGTCACAAAAGCGGCCTAAATTTAGTATGCGATGACATGTTGCGAGTTTTATGAGGCTAGATTGTTGGTAGACCAAAACCTTACACAATGCATTAACCGGCTTTCGATTATGCATTAAGTTATTTGCATCTGTATCAAAACCACAAGATTCGCGATCGGAATTTAATCACGTGAAATCATTTACACACGCATGTCCATGCATGCGGCAGGGGTATATGTGTGCAGTGTGTGCACACGTGCGGTTTTCACGATGACGGTTATATGGGCGCACAAATCACAAGCATGTTCCGATCGTTAGCGGAAAGTAATTGATTACTTTTGGCCGGTACATTTTGGTAACAAAATTGGCTCTCTCATTCGCGATGTGAAAAATGACTGAGTTAACAGAGTTGGACGACTAGCTCGCGGGCGTTGGAAGAGAAGACAAACCCGCCTTTACGGCATTCTCACAAACTAAGAGCCACGACATTATATTATACCATCAGTATCTCCATTTGTCGGCTCTAGGATATCGTAGAGATCATTTCGCTCGTGTATTTGCCACGCTGTCAGCATTTGCTTTTTTCTCTCAACGTGTTACTTATTTAATTAACTATAACCTTAATAAAACATTTGGACCTTTTATTTTTAAATAATTTCTCTGCTTTAAATCAGTTGTATAACTGTGCAGAAAATAAAAAAATCTATTGCATTTATATCCACGATAAGATATTGTTATTTTTTATATATCTGATAAACACAAGCTTTCTTTCTTCTAAATTAGTTGGTAATACACAATTCCTTTATTTGCTTTTTCATCTTATTTTTATTTTGCTTTTATTTCTAATTTGGTGTCATTTCTCTTTACTTTCTCCTTTCTGTCTATTTCGCAGGTACTCCAGCATTTTCATTACTTCCGCCTTTCTTCTCTGCGGATTTCTCTTCCGTAACCACACATGAACCCTTTCCCAGCATCCTTTACACCTCCTGGGTGTACGGCGGACGCTTAAATTCATAAGAGCCGTGAAATGCGGTGCGAATTTGCGATGTGCTAAAGTTAATTCTTGTCGGTTTTAAAGAGGATTACACGAGTTGACCGCACTTGGGCCATCTTCGGGATAACACGTCCCTCTTCCCCTCTGTATACATATATTATGTGTAAAAAAATCCTGTCTGTATTTAAATTTATGAAACGTATTCGCAAGCAGTATATGTTAGCAACATATATTGAATCGATATATAAAATAAAAATAATATTAAATTATAAATTCAATTATTTTTCTGCAATTAAGTTTTGTCAATAGGTATACATTTAGTTATAAGTTACTACTTTATGGCCAATTTCTAATTGATAAAAGTTTGCGATAAAACTCTGTACTGTTATCCTAAAAAAACTTTATTTTATTATATGTGTGT